>NW_013665887.1:90713-91353 GCF_000517525.1 Limulus polyphemus
AGTGTAATATAGCCATATAAATGCGTTACTTGATGTCAGTGTAATATAGCCATATAAATGCGCTACTTGATGTCAGTGTAATATAGCCATATAAATGCGCTACTTGATGTCAGTGTAATATAGCCATATAAATGCGCTACTTGATGTCAGTGTAATATAGCCATATGAATGCGCTGCTTGATATCAGTGTAATATACCCATATGAATGCGCTACTTGATGTCAGTGTAATATACCCATATGAATGCGCTATTTGATGTCAGTGTCATATAGCCATATAAATGCGCTACTTGATGTCAGTGTAATATAGCCATATAAATGCGCTACTTGATGTCAGTGTAATATACCCATATGAATGCGCTATTTGATGTTAGTGTCATATAGCCATATAAATGCGCTACTTGATGTTATTGTAATATAGCCATATAAATGCGCTACTTGATGTCAGTGTAACATTTGGACGTTATTCTAATATAACGATATATCGTAGAAATCGTTACTTGATCCTTAACACGGACGTTATGTTAACATAATCATAAATATATGCTACTTAATCCTTGTTACCTACCGTATTTTTCGGTGTATAATACGCACTTTATTACCCGAAAATTTGATGTCAAAATCTGCTTGCATCCTTTACAC
>NW_013665887.1:91728-94830 GCF_000517525.1 Limulus polyphemus
ATTTTTAAAGTATCAAATTGATTTTTTGTTTAATTAAAAATCTTTCAAATGCGACTGTAGCTTTTTTCCCCAAAAAACTTTGTCTTCAAAATAAGGGTGCGTCTTATACACCGGTGCATCTTATATTCTGAAAAATACGGTATGTAATATATGGACGTTATTCTAATATAACGATACAGAAAACGTTACTTGATCCTTAACAAGGACGTTATATTCATATAATCATATAAGTATCTTACTTGATTCTCGATATCAGTGTAACATTTGAACATCTATATGTTTATTGTGTTGTTCACCTTTTTTGTAAGATACAAAATAAAGCTGAAACTTTTTCACATACCAACATAGAGAAAACCCTTAAATTTACTATTGCATATTATTAAGGCACTGTTAGGATTGAAAGTATGTTAAGTAGACGAAAGATTTATCTTCTTCCGAAACCATCTTTTCTATTTTGTTAACAAAACAACTTTCTAAACTGAAGTTTATTATTATGTTGACGCTTGTTTCTATGACAACGACGGCCTTTCAAGGGAAGCGGAAAACCTGAAATATTGTTCACTGTTTTCAGACAAGTTATATGACATGAAGATTTGAAAATTTTCTTCTTTATCTCTGGTTTTCTAAACATTTCATTACTAATCGAAACTGAAGTTTATTTATTACAGGAAAGTCTGCCTCGCTTGTAAATGCTTGAAGTTTATAGGATACGTAAAAGTACGTGTGCAATTTAAAGTCAAGCATAGCGTAATGAATGATAAAACTCAGTGAGCATAGCTCAATACGATAAAACATCACGCCAAGTAAATATAAGAGAACGTTGAGCTCCCGCGTCTATTGAGATGCGTTTGATACAAATGTACGTGTTGCGTTAGAAAAAAAAAGCAGGGATCGAGCAAATTGACTTCTTTATAATCATTACATTTTTTAAGTACGGAATAGTCTCTCGACTATACATTAGTCACATCAACCAATTTCAAAATAAACTTCTATTGTTAAGTTCATTGTCATATAAACGTTTATACGTATTTTGAAATTTCAACTTAAACTGAAATTACTAGACAGAACCTAGAAAACCGAAAATTTACCCAACGTTTATTTGTGTTATTGTGTTATGTTAGGTTCAAACGCAAATACTCCTATCACGATTACGGCTCCGTGATAATATATATATATATATATATATCATTCACCTAATTTACATTGTACTTTTAACCTCGCTTTAGGAAAAGTTTAGAAACTTCTTTATTCGAATGTTAATTATTTATTTTTTATTTCATTATTTGTTATTCCGCAAGAGACCGTCTCTCGTATTTGCTATGTCGCTTAGCAACAGTAATCAACT
Organism: Limulus polyphemus; assembly: GCF_000517525.1. Lineage (NCBI taxonomy): Eukaryota > Metazoa > Arthropoda > Merostomata > Xiphosura > Limulidae > Limulus > Limulus polyphemus. The sequence continues at coordinate 93,074 of NW_013665887.1, forward strand.
TACTCCACTGATAGACAAACTTTACATGCTGTCAACCGGGAAAAAGCTCCTGCCAAGAAAGCATAAAGCTCGTAGTCAAAAGGGTTAAGTGAGATGTAAACAGCCGGAAATTGAAATAATTTATATATTTTTTGTACTAACCTATTATAATTCGTACATACAAAATGTTTTTCTCCTCAGAAGCGCTTCACGTTAATTGTTTTTGTCTGTTTTTGGAATCTCGTATGTTTTCGTCTAAATATTGAATTTATTCATGTTTGGCAAGTTTACAAATATGGTTTCAGATATAATATTTCTACAAACAAGCCAATGGTTAAATCAGGTTATGTTTTTATTTTGTAGGCTTATGTTAAACTAGTATACGGCTTTCTATAGAATATCATTTTCTAAAAGCATAACAACTGAAAATTAAACTCAGATATTCAACGTCGAAATATATTTATAAACGAAAAAACAAAAACAAAAAATAATAATAATGGGGAATCTTTCTGAGATTAGAGAGAAGTTTCTGGGATATCATATTTACCAAAAATATGTTTCTTAATTTTTGTCAGGAATGTAATTTTTTTTATATTAGATACTTTTTCTTGAATAACCTTATTACACTAGATATTTGAATGTCCCTAAAGTATCCTTTTCACATTAGATACTTTTTCTTGAATAACCTTATTACACTAGATATTTGAATGTCCCTACAGTATCCTTTTCACATTAGATACTTTTTCTTGAATAACCTTATTACACTAGATATTGAATGTCCCTAAAGTATCCATTTCACATTAGATACTTTTTTCTTGAATAACCTTATTACACTAGATATTTGAATCTCCCTAAAGTATCCTTTTCACATTATATACTTTTTCTTGAATAACCTTATTACATTAGATATTTGAGTGTTCCTAAAGTATCCTTTTCACATTAGATACATTTTCCTTAATTTTGTAAACAAACTGTTGTAGTTATTAAAACTTTTATCTGCAGCTGCATAGCTTTGTGCTGTACCTTATGGTCTTTATTTTTTAAATAAGAAATTATTTCGAAAGGTATTAAGAAAAACTAATGGGAGATTTTTAATGAAATGTGACTAAAAGAGAGAGATTATATGAAATCCGAGCTTTAGCTCTTAAGGTTGCTGTGAAAACCACATAATGTGAGCTAAGTTAAAGTTAATTAACTTGCTGCTTATAAGATTGAAATGTTAATCCTGAAAGTAGTTTTTTATATGTGGTTTGTTTGTTTGTTCGTTGTTAAACACAAAGCTACACAGTAGGCTGTCTGTGCTGCGTGTATCAAAACTCGGTTTTTAGCGTTATAAGCCTTCAGACGTACCGCTCAGACACTGAGGGAAGATATTATATATGGAAAAATATTTTACTTTCAAATAGGCCCTAATATTGTTAAGAATATTGCAAGATCTGTATCATTTTACTGTAGTTTCATTTTTTTTTAAAGGCACATAATGTATGCGTGTTGTGACGGATTTATTATAATATATTAATTTTAATATCGATGTTTGTTTAAATTAAATTTATATTTAGAAAAGTACAAAACGTATATTGTTAAATATGTATTGCAAAACTCCCGCCTATTCTCTAAAGTTGTAGAAGATTCTCGAGTGTAAGAATCAACAATATATCTGTGTACGTAAACACTAGTGTAGCTTTGTGTGGTTACGTAAACTGAATTTTAGAGAAACTCTCCACACGCCTATAAATATAATCAACGAGACGCGCTTAAAAACAGTATATATTATTATT
>NW_013665887.1:95319-111940 GCF_000517525.1 Limulus polyphemus
ATCGTGAACCCTCGATAAGATATCAAGGAATTTCCAGACCAGAAAGAAGACTATGTTGCTTATAAGTTTGTAAAACTTTTGTATATAAATCATTGTTTCTAATAACTATTTGTTATAACTGTTATTATAAATTGTATTGTTTGTATATTAAAATATATTTGTATTAAAAAAGAAAACTGCATGTATCAATCTTATTGGCAAACATCATAAATTGGAGATATATCGAGATTTATTTAACTACTAAGTCCAAAGTACAATCTAACTCAGTTTCAGCTCGTTCGAAATTGTGATACGTAACAATATGGATGTTAGTAAAAATCGTTATTTAAAACCAAAAATTACAGACAGTTTTAAAAGTATATTTAAATATTTGTCAATTCCTTATCATATATTATGTTAACTAAACTGTTTTTCTCACAAAATTGAACCTCCCAGTGGCACAGCGGTATGTCTGCGGACTTACAACGCTAGAAACCGGGTTTCGATACCCATGGTGGGCAGAGCATAGATAGTCCTTTTGTAGCTTTGTGCATGATTAAAAACAAACAAAATTGAAAAAAAAAGCTGAGATCCATCAGCACATACGTGAACGATATATACTGTTTTTTTTTATGTACAAGAACTTTGACCTTCCATCCTAGCATCCATTGCCTCTCTGTACTATCTTTTAACTATTGAATCTCCAATGGTATGTTAATTTTCTTCACTGTTTTCCTAAAGCAGCTTTGAAAGTCTAATTATGTGCAATGTAAGATTTTGTATTTTAACGGACTAAGATTGTGTTTTAACGGACAAAACGAAATACAGTACTCTCTGGGAAAAGTTTTCAATCATACAAAACTTAAAACTTGAATTTATTTAGTTTTTTTATATTTATACTGATAATCCTTTGTTCACTGCGTTGCTCTCGAACTTGTATGGTGAGTAATATACCAGTTATTTTCTTCGTGTTCTTCTAAAGAAACATTAGAAATTTTATAATTGTCGGGATGTATTATGGTTGGGTATCATTAGTTTTCATAGTCTAAACACAGGTTTATTGATAAATAATCTTCCAAGAGGTAGAATAATAAGTAATTAAAGCAAAAACATATCTAATTATGATAATTTATTAATATTGAAACACAAATATATTTTATTAATGTGATCTATTAATATTCTTTTTTAACTCATCCGCGTTATAACTTCAAGATATTACCATAAAAGCTCTCTGTAACTAATTCATATGGTGTTTCATGTAGATTTCATGTATATAACCTTTGAAGGTTAAATTCCAGAAGTGTGGGTTGGAGGATTAAGTAACCTCCGAAGTTATGACAATGTTTCAACTTATCAGCAGTCTTCCATACGTCTGTTTAAATTCTGACGTATGGGAGAACGACTAAGTTTGATTCAGAATGTTTCGTGAAAGTATTTCCAAAACGCGTCTTAGCCATTAAAATAATTTCCTTAGCGTAGTTCTAATGCTCAAATGAATGTTTAAAGGTGGCTTGATGTATTTTGTTACTGTGTATGATGTTGGAATAATATTGATAAGAACGTGTCAAAATCATTTCATTAGCAGCATTTGGCAGTAAAACACGCCCACTTTAATGTACTAACTATTTATAATTCTTTAGTCAAAATTATTTCGGTAAGTTTTGTTGCAGTGGTTAAAGAGGTAGCAAAATAGTCAAAGGAACATTTGTTAAAAATTGAAATTAGGATTGATACAAAACACACACTTTCGTAATACATAGCTATAATTACATAGTACATCGTGTTATGATCAGTTTCCCGGTGGTACAGCGGTAAGCTTACAAAAAGTCCAGGGTTCGATTCCCCGCAATGGACACAGCAGATAGCCCAATGTGGCTTTGCTCTAAAACAAACAAATGTTATGGTCATCGGAAGAGAAACAAAGTTTCGTTTGTTTGTTTGTAATTAAGCACAAAGATGAACAATGGGCTATCTCTGCTCTGCCCGCCACGGGTATCGAAACCCGGATTCTAGCTTTGTAAGTCTGCAGACATGCCGCTATGCCACTGGGGGGCAAAGAGAAACAAAATAAGCCAATAGGAAATAGTATGAAAATAAAGAACGTATTTTCAAACAACTCTATAGACTTGCAGAGTACTGTGTAAGCTGCCCTGAAAGTTTACAAGATTTCTCTAAATGTCATATATAAGCTACTGCCGGGGTGCGTAAAGTTACTTAGAAGGATGAACGTATTTGATAATTCTGATAATAAGTACCTGCAAATTAATCAAAAAAATGGCTATCAAATATTACTAAATGACACTTAAACACTAAACATGTTTCGTTCTCTAACTGGACAGATCCTAGTTTGAGCCAAAGCTTATAATATCCAAATATTTCTGTTACTAGTTCCTCATATATTTATAAAACATTGTAACAAATATCAAAGTTATACTAATAAAAAACGATAGGAAGGGTTTAGTGAAGTCTTGTTGGGGGAAGCGATCCGTGACCAACAACATTTGGAGTATATTTAGTAATGTTTATGTTATATATATTACATACAACATTTATTACATATTCATCATATATGAAGCCCAATCTATACTACTTTAGTCCCAGGACAGACTTTGTAATTCACGTTATTCTATTTCTGTATTACTATAGGACATTTAGCACAGTTTGAAGAAAGCCATATACATTGTTTCTATAACTACAACTTCCACAAGTGTGTTATTTTTAATGTTTCTAACAATAGACTGCGCTGATCCATTTAAAGGTCATACCCTTGGGATGATCTCGTTATTATATATTCGTCATATATGAAGCTCCATATATTTACTACTTTAGTCCCAGAATAGACTTTGTAATCCACGTTATTTTATTTCGATATTATTATAAGCCACTAAATGCAGTTGAAAGACATCAACAAACATTGTTTCTATGGCCAGAGCTAAGTTTCCAGGGGTATATGATTTTTTAAGTCATGCCCTTAGGATAGTCTCGGTGGTGGTGAAGGTTATGTCAAGTAATGTAGGTGGCGTAACATTGGTGAAACATAGGAATCATAACAGAAATACAATCTGTCTTTCCACCCATTTTCTTCTGATAGACTTCAGACGGGATGAGTGAGGCAGAATACATCTTATTAAAAAGATGATCCATTATGTGTATGTATGTGTGTGCGTGTTAGTATTCATCACCCAGAGTTGGCTATTTTGATAACCGTAATTTTTGGTAACTGGAAACTGCCCGACGGTGAGAGAAAGGAGATAAAAAAGCCTATGAAATATTTCCACTTTTCTTATAGACATTTGGCTTTGAATTTAAAGACACGAGTACTTAATCAGTTAAATGAGTTAATTATTGCCTTCCACAAAACAGGGTATGCAATTACCATCTAATGATAATTAGGGGTTTAACGACATAATAAAAAAGAAAGGGGTACATTATCTAACATTGTCCTTTGTACATTTTTTGTTTCTTTAACAGGTACTCGCAGCTAGTTTATAATAAAGTGTCTCTTTTATCTAATATCCGCCAAAAAACATACATACCCTATATACTCATGAAACATGACAGCATGGAAAGGTTTACAATAACCCTAAAGCCGACAAAGAGATAAAACAAAAATCAACGAGAATTTTAAGCATACTTTACTATTAGAGTCTGATGTCTAGTGATACGATAGAAAGACCTAAAAATGTTGAAAATGTGTTTGCTTTCTGCACTTTTCTATACGTGTCTTTATATATTATTGTTTATTGCATATTCTCCTGTCATATAAAACTACTATCGTGCAGAAAGTGTTAATATTTGAAGTTTAAAAACAGCGTTATAAGCAGGTAAGCACTACCATAAAAACTAATGAAAGGCGAATGTTCTGTTTATTACTCAAACGAGACGAAAGATCAAAAAGACACTCCCCAAAATAGATATTTACAGCCAAAATATGGACTATTATAAAAAGCTAATGAAAGACTAGTTTTCTGTTTGTCACTCAAACGAAACGAAAGACCAAAAGACACTCCCCAAAATAGATATCTACAGCCAAAATACGGACTATTCTAGGATATTCTCTTTAGAAAATATAATAGCCTTCTATATTTAAACATTTTGATGAAATTAGAACCATAAATACCAAAAACAGACATTCTAAAAATACTTTTCTCACTAATTGCCAGCCATACTTGGGTTGGCCCGTCATTGCCGGAAAAACGTGTTCCTGGGTGTGTTTTACGATTGACGCTCAAATCTCACTACTTGATCAAAGAAGTGTAGTCCAAGAATTGGGGATGGGCGTTGTTGACTAGCTGCCTCCCATCTAGGCTCAAATAAAAATTTGGTAGATAGCCTTTGGGTATAGTTTTGCGCAAAATTCTGAACGATTTGTTTCCAAAAGCATAAAAATTAACGTAGATATTTAAATATATGATAAGCGACTATGTTATTTTTTGAAACGGTGATATGTCACATGCAAAGTATACTTATAGGAAGACAGACTGTAAGGGCTAACTTGATTATGTACATCGGCAGTATGATTGTATTCTTAATTTATTTAATGGTTGTTCAGACTTACTAATTAGCTAATGGCTATAATTACTTGTAATTGGCGTCACAAAATAGACCCTATAATCCGGATGCTTTCGGAATGTGGACTGTTTTTTCAGCAGGGGGTAAATGGAAATTTTTCACCAGTTTTATAGAACGTTAAAATAGCTGCAAAGTGTCTACAAGGTCTGTATTCACCTTTTGAAACATCTTTAAATTTTTCCCCCTGCGCAACATTTACTCGAGAAAAAAAAAAAGCATGGAATTTCTCAGAGTTAGAGTTACATGAAGGGTACTGAGTTTTCAACATTACTGTACTGTCGTCTTTGTTACTCTTTTTACTGCTACACAAACCTCTGAAATGTCATGAACTTTTGAAGCGTACAGAGGACTTAACCAAAATGTTCTGAGAGACAAAACAAATGAAGAATATTGGAATGTTTGACAAAAATTAGAACTTCGAGAAGATTTTTTTTTCAAACGGAATACACGACATAGAAATCAACAAAGCTTGTACAAAACCCGATTTGGGAAAGAAAACTAAGAATATTTTCAGTGAAATAAATACTCTTCCAAACGAGCTTGTATAGCTGGAATACCAGAGCTTTATTTTAATGACAGCAACGATGATGCAATAAGTCCAACTTAGTTCACTATGAGTTTGTTTCATGTGACTATGATTACTCGTGTCACCCGTTAACTTCACTGTTGAAGAAGTAGGGCATCCATGACGCGGTTAGTATTAAGTAGAAGGAATTTCATTAGATGACAACTAATTTTCCTTGTCAAGCGTTTGCTTGAAATCAGTGTCCCTTTCCAGACTAAAATGTTGAAGTCTTTATACAGGGTGTACAGCAATGTTAACGTGTGTAGCACGTGATCGCTTAACGGGTTCGTTAATAAATAAAACCAAACTGAACAGGTGACAGCGGTTCTTGTTGAAGATATATAAATATATATATTCATAACTCATTATTACAATTTCCGTACAATTCTTATTTTTGACATCATTTTTGTTTGTGAGTCTTTAAATAAAATGTTTTAGGAATTGAGATTTTCACCTTATACTCACGTGAACTAAATGGCCAAATAAAGGCTCCTAGTTGTCCCTAATTTTTAACTACTGGCAATAGAAAAGACATTTGACCAGCAGAATTCGCAGCCACAAGAGCTTTGAGCCCAAATAACAAGACTGACTGCCACTTTTATAACGCATCCACAGCTGAAAGTGCCCAGTGGCAGCATGACTCATCCTAGAATTTCAAATCTCCAGCCCGGCCCATATTTTTTTTTCGCGGTTTCGAAAATCACCTTCACTCTGTGATAACATAATTTAGGTGACATAGATTTCTAAATTACAAGGTTTGTGATATAAACTAACAGAAAAACTTCTAGCCATTGACTCATTTGACGTTGACCGTATAAAACTTTCATGTCTCTAGCCACTGACTCATTGATATGCAGACCAACAAATTCACCAATAGTCCATTCGTTGTCTAAACTGGCGCGAAATTCAAAAACAAACAAACAAACATAAAGATCTTCAAACTTTAGCAGAAACGTGCAATATTCACGTGCACAATTATAAAAGTTACACTTGCATATTTAAAACTGAAACTTAAGCTGGAAATTATTTTAAAAAGAAAGCTACACGAGGGTTATCTGCATAGCTGTCCCTAATTTAGCAGTGAAAGACTAGAGGGAAAGCAGCTAGTCATCACCACCCACCGCCAACTCTTGGGGTACTTTTTTACCAACGAGTAGGGGATTGACCGCAGTTGTTTTGATAATATTACAACAACATAAAGATATGGCCAGGCATGGCTAAGTGATAAGGGCGTTCGACTCGCAATCTGAGGGTCGCGGGCTCGAATCCCCGTCCCACCAAACATGCTCGGTCAATCCCACTATTCGTTGGTAAAAGAGTAGCCCAAGAGTTGGCGGTGGGTGGTAATGACTAGCTGCCTTCCCTCTAGTCTTACACTGCTAAATTAAGGACGGCTAGCGCAGATAGCCCTCGTGTAGCTTTGGGCGAAATTCAAAAACAAATTAAGGCATACTTTACTTTACGTATATTCTGCAAAGCCATTCAGGCAGAAACTTCAAGGAACATTTTCGAACTTTATGGAACAGGTATGATTCATACTTTTTTTTTGAGTTATATAACGTATTACATTTCCCGTTTTCGTGAATAAAACATGGGCTTCTAAAAAATCTATCGAAGAACCTAAAAATAAACATAGATATTTCATTTTCTGTAGGTTTTCTTATGACTGTAATATTATGTCATAGTCGTTTCCTACACCACTGGAAGTCTTATGACTGTAGTATTATGTCATAGTCGTTTCCTACGCTACTGGCAGTCTTATGGCTGCAGTATTATGCATAGTCGTTTCGTACACCACTGGAAGTCTTATGACTGTAGTATTATGTCACAGTCGTTTACTACACCACTGGCAGCCTTATGACTGTAATATTATGTCATAGTCGTTTCCTACACCACTGGCAGCCTTATGACTGTAGTATTATGTCATAGTCGTTTCCTACACCACTGGCAGTCTTATGACTGTAGTATTATGTCATAGTCGTTTCCTACGCTACTGGCAGTCTTATGACTGTAGTATTATGTCATAGTCGTTTCCTACACCACTGGAAGCCTTTGACTGTAGTATTATGTCATACTCGTTTCCTACGCTACTGGCAGTCTTATGACTGTAGTATTATGTCATAGTCGTTTCCTACACCACTGGCAGTCTTATGACTGTAGTATTATGTCATAGTCGTTTCCTACACCACTGGCAGCCTTATGACTGTAATATTATGTCATAGTCGTTTCCTACACCACTGGAAGTCTTTGACTGTAGTATTATGTCATAGTCGTTTTCTACGCTACTGGAAGTCTTATGACTGTAGTATTATGTCATAGTCGTTTCCTACACCACTGGCAGTCTTATGACTGTAGTATTATGTCACAGTCGTTTCCTACACCACTAGCAGTATTTCTACTTATAAAAAACTAAACATCAGTCCGGTTATGAGCATAGTTAATTTAAAATACTGTTTTTATGTTCTTTTGAAAGAGCTCCGAAGCCATTCCCCAACAGGATGTAGAAGAATCCTTTCTCCCGCAAAATGAAGGTTATGATAACAAAAGGAAACCCTCGAATCCAAAATGCAATTGTGATGAAAATCAGCATATCTTGTGATACCATTAACAATATGATAAATACCGATTTGGAATTAACGAATATTCACTTGGGTGCTATTTGTATCTGCTTAACAGTGCTCTTAGAAGCTGGCTTCCACATACCCAATCTGAGATGGACCTCGCCGTCCTTCTTAAAAGCCTGTTATAACAAAAATTGTTGTATCGAACAGTAACACATAATCATGCTCTTCAGAATGAACGCGATGAATGATAGAAAAAACAGCAGCGTGGGACTTGATTATTGTTATTATGTATAGCACAATTAACTCTCGCTGATTGTTTTTAAAGGAATGGGAGTTTGTGTATCATGGGTCTAACACAAATAAGTTAAATTTTGATGAAGTTTTTAGTAACACGAAGGAAATTTAGAAATATGTTACAAAATAACCGTTTAAGCTCGAATTTCCAGAACTGATGTGGACAAATTTCAAGAGACACTACATGGTTAGAAAATTTGTTCTGTTGTTTTGTTTTAGTTTGGTGAATATAATGTCAGAAAAGATTTGTTTTATCTCGGTGACAGTGCAAGATTTACGTCTGCGAAAGTTGAATCTGAAAGTTAAATTCAATCTCTTAAATAAATATTTTATTTATGAAACAAGTTTATGGAAATAAGAACGATTTTTCTTTCTGATAACCCTTCAGATTAAAAGTTATACAACTATAAACAAAATAATTATAAAAGGTTTGCTGTTGTTTGAAGTTAAGCACAAAGCTACACGATGGTCTATATGTGCATTGCACAAGAAATGTTTAATTTAACCCTATTTATTGAAGATAAAATGAGAACCAAAAGTAGAAGAGGGCTGGATGTGGGTATGTGGATTGAAATGTCCAGGGTTCAAGACTGTTGAATACGCTGCGTATTTTCAACTGAAGACGTGTTATAAAAGAAATACCAATCACAATATTCGACTCAAAGAAACAGACGAAGGCATTTTGGCAACAGATGCTGTTTGTTGGCTGCATCCTCTTTGGACAGTAGTACAAAATTAGAAACGACTTTACTATTTATCCCTTGTACGCAATGACGTAATATTCTGGTTGAAAATTCTAGTTACAAAACTAGAAGTAATTCTTTTATTTTGCCAGGAAAAATATTATTTGAAGTTTTTGTTTCCCAAAAACTTATTCTAAATTAAACAAACAAACACTTATCAATAGTCTACAAAATCATCAACACTTTACATTAGTTCTTAAGATATCGTGGTATTAAGTTCATTTTATTTTACACAGGAAAAAAAAAGCAGGATAAATAAATTCTACTCATATGGGTGGGCGTGGCCTAGTGATTTTCGGGCCCTGACTTTGAGTCTGTGGATTTATGGTTTGCGACCTGTTGCCACAAAAAATGTACTCCGTATTTTGGGATCGTGGTTGCATTGTAAGAGTGATGGTCAAATATCAATATTTAAATACAGTAGCCTAAGCCTGCTGTTGACTATCTGTCTTCCCTCTAGTCTGTAAGTTCAAAATTAGGGACGGCGATGAGCATTAAAACCATTTGTGCGAAAATTCAAAATAACAATAAATATATTTGTACAGGATGAGGCAATAGTTACTATACAGTTGATACTTTGAGGTTAGTTTAATGGTGTAATTGGTGTCACAAGATTGGTGCCAAAGAAAATATTACGAAAACAATTGAAACAAACTTATTATTGTTTGTTTCAGAATATGGCGCTAGGATATGTGTCCTAAATTAAACAAATGTATAGTCACTGAATAGAGTTGTTTAAACATGTTTAACAACAAGTAAAAGCTTGGAATGGTCTATTCTTTCGTTGGGGGTGTGTTTATGGGCCAGACTAGTTTCGGAGAACAACCCTATTCAATTATGTATCAGCTGCCTAGCGTCGGCTAAAAATACGAATAATTAAATTGTGGCGGAGTGCTACAAGTTTTTCAAATACCTATAGAATGATAGGTTTCTTTTTTGTGAGTGTAAAACGCTTAAATACACCAAATGTGTTGTCACTTTTACTATAACCTGTAGAAACAACGATTTTTTTTCCAAAGAGGCATTGCAAAGGACACTTAATTAGTATCACAAAGTTATTTTTTAACGTCACAATCGTTCTTAATAGGGCACTAATTTGAACTTGTGGCTGTAAACAGGAGAAATGAAACTCTCAACATCCAGGAGTTAAACTTTTCCATATTCAGGGAAGATCGATAAGACAGTGCGATCTAATGCCACACAAACTAAACTTTTCTTATGGAAAATTATCTTTGAAAAATATTGTACCAAATGTGACTAAAACATCATTTTTGAATGATCTTAAAACTTATCGTATTTATTAATTATTTATTCGTACTACACCAATTAAGCTGCACACATATATATAACTCTTCTATCCATCTATCTTTGCTAAGTATTTGCACGTAACTCTTCTATATGTCTGCATGTAACTCTATCCATCTGCTTTGCTAAGTATCTGCACATAACTCTATCCATCTGCTTTGCTAAGTATCTGCAAGTAACTCTATCCATTTGCTTTGCTAAGTATCTGCATGTAACTCTATCCATCTGCTTTGCTACGTATCTGCAGGTAACTCTATCCATCTGCTTTGCTAAGTATCTGCAAGTAACTCTTCTAACTATCTATATTTGCTAAGTGAAGATAACTCGGGTATCAATAATTCAAAACATAATAAATCCAAGCTAGTAAAATAAAAAAGAAACATTAAGAAATGAATGAAAATATGAAAAACTATTTGTATCAAAAATCATTACTTAAGCGTAGTTATATGTTTGTAAGGATTCGTGTTTTTTAAAAAAACAACGCACTAGAAAACAGCATGCTTATGCCGAAGAGGACAAGTAGTCTACAGAAAACATGTCTGGTAATATTACTAGAGTTTTTTTTCGATACATAGGTAGAGATGGATAATTAATAATTCAATATTCATCACAAAATGACAAAGCACTGGATGCTGCAAAAATGCAAACGTTCGTGCTGAAATTTGAGCTACTTTTTGTATTAAGAAGGAGAGAAGGTCGATTAAGGTAGTGCTACATTTATTGTCAATTTTGCTTCTTAATGTAAAGGGGAAAAGAGCGTTAGCCAGACAATGCTTTCAAGAAGGGTAAAGGATATTACATTTTTACATGGTTTCGACCTGATGGAAACCAAGCTCTCTACACTTTGTAACTCCAATAAACCGAGTAAAAAATGTCCCTGAGGTCTAATAACTTTCTTGTATTACGGTTGTTTTAATATGAGGCTACCAGACGTATAGGTAGTTTGCAATGGTGAATAAGAATTTCGTGAAATAAAAGTAACATTGTTCACTTAAAGATGAGAGACTCCTAATGTACGTAGATTACAGAACTGTTATCCCCTTTTTAATCTATACTACATGAACAATCGTAACAACATTCTTGGCTGTCCAAACATATTGTTTGATTAAAAGAAAGAACATAGACAATAAAAAGTCTTGACAGAACTGTGAAACATATTTTTCAATACCGCCTGTCCCGGCATGGCCAGATGGTTAGGGAGCTCGACTCGCAATCTGCAAGTTGCGGGTTCGAATCCCCGTCCCACCAAACATGTTATCCCTTTCAGCAGTGGGGGTGTTATAAATGTGTCGGCCAATCCCACTATTCGTTGGTAAAAGAGTAGCACAAGAGTTGCCAGTGGGTGGTGATGACTAGCTGCCCTCCCTCTACTGCTAAACTACGGGCGGTTAGCGCAGATAGCCCTCGTGTAGCTTTGCGCGAAAATTCAAAAAACAAACAAAAAAACAATACCGCCTACCTGGCTTCAGATTATGAAAATTTATGGATTTTTTTCATTTTACTATATAAGTGTCCCAAGTGAGTCAGTGGTAAGCTTACGGACCTACAACTCTAAAATCCAGGGTTCGATTCCCAAATAGACAATTGTGAAACTTTGCGATCAAAAAATAAATAATAACAAATAAATATTAATTACTGTAAAAAGCTGGCAAAATATGTATTGTTCATACTTAAACAATCATCAGGCACACGTCAAGAGCAGAAAAGCTTTATCACATGTCAAGAATTAAGTTTATTCCACGTACTGTCAGCCTAATTGTTTTTAGTTTGCTTACTTTTTTAGTTGCTTAATTAAAAAGTTACTTAATTTTGAGCTAAGGTAGCATTTTATTTGTATCTATTGAAAGAAAAGAGTAAACGAATTGCTTTTATAGCACACAAATTCCAATTTCTCTGGCTGAACAATTTTATCCAGAAAGAAACTAAAATTTGTGGATTTTTCATACCCTTGGATCTTTTATTGTTATTAATAACATGATGTGTTCTTGAACCATAAATATGTCACAGAAGACATTGTATTGTATTATTGTGATTCATTGTTAATTCTCATACAACAGTTAAATCTTTGGCGACTTCTTGAAACTAGTTACCGATAAACGAGACAAAAATTTCAATCGTATCTTCTAACAACAATGATAAACCATCACACACTACTGTGAACAAACGAGATATGTATTCCACACATTACTTCTTGGAACAATTATCCATCATCAGCTGCTGGGATCCAAACATGATTTTTTACAGCAATAAAGCATCGTACACTCTAGTTGCAAAAAACAAATATAACGCGACTTTTTAAATCAAGTACCAATTATACACTGCTGTATAAGCAAGAACTAATTAACTCAAACATGACATCTGTGAAAAAGACGAGTTTAAAAAAAATATTTGAATTGTTGCTCCACTGTAAAAGACGAACTAAATCATTTATAACAGTGTTTGTTTGTTTGTTTTGAATTTCGCGCAAAGCTACACGAGGGGCTATCTGGACTAGCCGTCCCTAATTTAGCAGTGTAAGACTAGATGAAAGGCAGCTAGTCATCACCACCCACCGCCAACTCTTGGGCTACTCTTTTACCAACGAATAGTGGGATTGACCGTCATTTTATAACGCCCCCACGACTGAAAGGGCGAGCATGTGTGGTGGGACGAGGGTTCGAACCCGCGATCCGTAGATTGCGAGTCGAGCTCCCTAACCACCTGGCCATGCCGGGCTTTTATAACAGTGATTGACTGTACACCAGCATCCAAATGCTAAAATGCATAGAATGGAGTTGGAAATATCACTTAGATAATGTAGTTAAATGTATGTATATATATATACATTCTGCCTAGTTTAGGGTTCATAACTTTTCATTGAGTTAAACATCTTTCCGGAAATTCTGTCCCTCAAGAGTAGCCTTGGAGAAGAACAAAACAAATATTTTGTTTGTTTGGTTCGGATATTCGCGTAAAGCAACGGAATGCAAACCATGGACCATCGAATTTACGGTTGTCACACTAACCACTAAATCATGCTGGCTCACAAATCAAACAGTCCCTATCCTCCCCCCAGTAGCTCTAAGTAAGACTTGTAACGCTAAAAACCGGGCTTAGATATAAGTAGCAGGCACATCACAGAAAGCCCATTGTATATCTTTGTAATTAACAAAAAAAAATATAAAGGAAATAACATGACCAACGTCGTGTAGCGGCAAAGTACAGTTTGCATGTATTATGTTTATATTTATTTACTGATCACAAAGTAGTCTACACAATACTTTTCTATGGATATGAGTACGTCATGAAAATCAGAAGGTGCTTGTTCGGTGCTTTAGAATTTATTTATTGATCACAAAGTAGTCTACACAATACTTTTCTATGGATATGAGTACGTCATGAAAATCAGAAGGTGCTTGTTCGGTGCTTTAGAATTTATTTATTGATCACAAAGTAGTCTACACAATACTTTTCTATGGATATGAGTACGTCATGAAAATCAGAAGGTGCTTGTTCGGTGCTTTAGATTCAACTTTATAAATACTTACTGTTAGTGAAGTATTGGCTTTTCTTTCGTTACTAAAGATTAAAGAGTAGTTGAGTAATATTTTAAACAGATATCAAAAACTGTCCTCTGCGCACAGGATCTCAATAATCATTTTCTTAGACATAGTTTTTCGCTAATTTTCAAGTATAGCTACAACGACAGAAACGTGTCATGATGCTGCGTCTTGGAAGTGCATTGGAAGTTCGTGAAACCTTTTATCGATTGTATTTTATGGCTGAAGCCATAGAGTGTGTAAAAACTTCCTCGCCTCGTCCTTGGAGCTGATACTATATCCAGATCATTAGATTTTGTAACTTGTTTCCGGAAAAAAAAATATCTGTCTAGAATAATCCAGTTTTTCTTTCAATAATGAATAAAAGCATAAGGGTAAGTTTTTCAAAATCCTCATGAACCAGACTACTAGTGCATTTTTTTTTTCATCTTCTCAGCAAAACTCTAAAAGGATGAAGAAGATTATTTGAAATCTTCCTGTATTCCCACTGGATCTTAAAAGTTGAAAACATATTAAAGAAATCCAATAAACTTAGTCCCTTTAAAGTACGAAATGGATCAAGAAATAAGTATTTAGTGAATTACCAGTTTGCATTCTGCTGTGTCACCATATCTGCATTTAGTTGTCGACGATCCAACAAAATTCGCTCAGAGTAAGAGACATGGTGGTTTTTCTACTTTATTGTCACCTTTGAAATGGGTTGCTTTCGTGTGTAGAGTCAGTTTGGACGAAAGAGACAGAAAATAAAGTATCATATCTAAAAACTTTTCCAGTTTTTTCTGGCAAGAAAAAAACAACAACAACAACAGTGAATTATATCAGATTTGTGTCACTTATTGGCCACTAATATCCGGCCCTTCCTTGATTATTTCGTATCTTTTTTTATTTCTAGTTTTAACCAGGCATGAATTTAGATTTAGTGCTTCCCTGATGTTATTATTTCATGAGATTACTCAATTTATCTCATTGGACTATATTACATTGATTGTTCTTATGTTTTTCGTTCCTCCATTAATCTTTCTTGAAATGTTACATATTCTGTACTTCACAGAATTACTGTGCTGTCCTATTTCATTCAAATCAATTGTTTCACGGAAAAGTAGCATCTGTTTTACTTTTTCTGACAAGCATTGCTCAGACAACATTTATGTAATTAAATTAAACTTAATCGTACGAACCATGGATTAATCAAATGGTAAATTCTCAAGACACAATCAGTTTATTTTATGCGACTAAGATTATTGGATTTCTTTAATGTGTTTTCGATTATTAAGATCCAGTGGGAGTACGGGAAGGTTTCAAATAATCTTCTCCGTCCTTTTAAAGTTTTGCTACGAAGATGGAAGTATAACAAGGACATAGCATGGTTCATATAGTTTTTGAAAATCTTAGTTTAAGTCGTTATTTGTCTGCAGCTTGCAAAACCTATTTAAGTTTTACACGTCACGTTGGCTATATCCAAAATAATTTCTTAACACTCGTACAAACCTCTCCTCCAACCACCACGGGAAAAACAATTGTTCTATAAGGGTTTTCGTATTTCTTGTTAAAGAAATAACCTTTCAGTTAGGAAGTCTAAGAGCTTTATTACAACGCATTTATCTAAAAAAAAAACATTTGTTTTAATTATGCCTCAGTTTGGGGAGCATCAGTTCAAGCACTGAAAATTTGATGTATCTTTACGACCATAAGGTCACTCGATAGTTCATATTCCATACTTTAAACACTAAAATTACACCTGTGGTTTCAAAAGTAAGCGTGCTATCAATATTTATAATTTTATATTTCAATAAATTTACGACCACAATGAGTGATATATATTTTTTTAGTTTATGTTATTTATTCAGATTATAAAACTAAGAAACAAAAACGTTTCGTATTACTTAAAAACCTAAATTTTCTATCATCTAAAAATATTTTTTCTATATTAGGCTGGACTGCATTCTAAGCGTTGACCATAAATTAAATTTTCAGTATAGTTCAATATTGAAATAATTACTACTTGAAATACGACAAAAGAAAAATGCCTAAAATTTTCAGTTTTTTGCAAAGATCTGTTAAAATGCTTAAGAGAAATTAGAAATATATATAACCCAGAAAATCAAAACATTGAAATGTTTAGTTCATTGGTAAGTGGTATGTAAACAAAGTCAACATAATTTTCGAAGATATAGAAGTATGTTTTAACATTTTATTTTGAATACCTTCGTTATCCATTGAAGGGCAAAATACCTTATTAAAGATTTGTTTGTTTGTTTTGTAATTAAGCACAAAGCTACATAATGGGCTATCTGTGCTCTTCCCACCACGGGTATCGAAACCCTGATTCTAGCGTTGTAAGTCTGCAGACATACCGCTGTGCCACTGGGGGGGGGGGCATATCATAGACAAACAAGTTAACTTTTAATTAATTTAATTATCATTAGGCATTAATGTTGGGTTTATTATGTCTAAGACAAGTAAATTAATTATAATCACAGGTTAGCTTTTATCTTCGAAACATTCCTAATTTAAAGAATTAAGAGAAACCCAAAGTTCTTAGTCTGAACATTTTTAACTGATTCTCACGTAGTAGAAACAACTAATAATTACATTATGTTACTGGTATTTGATTATCAATGCTGTAGCCAAGGGGGCCCGATCCCCTGAAAAATCTAGACATATTTATTACATATTGTTTTTCTGCTTTTATACATAATAAACTCGTTTTGTATCATTTAATAAAAAATATAAAACTTCATTAAACACTATCATATTATGTTACTGGTATTTGATTCGCAGAAACTTTCTGTCCTCCCAGAGTGTTTCACCTGGCTACGCCACTGTTGATTTCCCGGGCATTATTCGTATCGTATCGGAATCGTACGCAGTGTTTCAGCCTTACTTACGATACTAAACAGCGATATGTAAAACTTGATGTATTACACTACCAGGCCCGGCATGGCCAGGTGGTTAGGGCACTCGACTCACAATCTGAGGGTCGCGGGTTCGAATCCCCGTTCCATCAAACATGCTCGCCTTTCAGTCGTGGGGGCGTTATAATGTGACGGTCAATCCCAC
>NW_013665887.1:112035-120072 GCF_000517525.1 Limulus polyphemus
CGAAATTCAAAAAACAAACAAACAAACAAACAATTACACTACCACGGTTATTTAATTATAATATATATCTCTTTTCCATATGACTTCTAGTTTACAGATAGTAAACCTGTTTTACTTCACTTTAAGCATTGATATCTATTTCTAGCTTTTCCGTTGCCGAAGTACAAGCGGAATTGGTTGTTTAAAACAAGATTTTAATACCCTAAGTTTGGGTTATATAGAAAGGAGTTAGCGCAATACGAAACACACACGTATATATATAACACTATAAAATGCCTGTGGACCTGGAACACACATGGGTAGGAGAAATTGTTTGTTTGTTTGAAGTTAAGCAGAAAACTACACAATGGGCTATCTGTTCTCTGCCCACCACGAGTATCGAAAACTGGCTTATAGCGTTGTAAGTCCGCAGACATACTGCTGTGCCACTGAGGGGTGTTCCATAACAATTCCCGCTGAGGTGAAGAAAATCACCCAGATTTACCAAGTGTCGCTATCTCAAGAAGCTACAAAACTACACAATGGGCTATCTGTTCTTTGCCCACCACGGGTATCCGTCTCAAGAAGCTTCCTCTCTTCGCTCTTGTCGTGAAAAGTTGAAATGATTCGCCTACATATTTTCACATATATGACGGAGAGAAGAAAATAAAAATAAAACAAAAACGTACACAAACACGATACTCCCAGCCACCTGTTTGAAACGTATCGCAGAGTTCTTGCCTATAATATATAATGCTTTACATGGTATGTTGTTAGATGCCTACTAGAATTTTCCCTTTTATGCTGACTCAACAACTAGGATAACAAACGCCCATGTAACTTCCAGAGTAAGACTTCTTATTATCATCGTTGGACAACAATAACTTTGAAAGAATAATCAACCAGTATGTAGCGGAGGCGGAAAGTTCAGTCACGCATACTCGTAAATTTCCTTTCGTTGTTTTCCTAAAGAATTTACACGAGTACACGGTAGAGGCTGAGGTACAAGATGGTGAATTGCTAATGCGTTGGTGTTTCCTTTTAGAATCGAACATAACGCAATAATTCGTACAGGTATTGCACTCCATTCGCTGGCTTCTAGAATGAACGAACAGTTTAACAGTTTAAATTGCAGAAAGCATGAATTACTGGATGATTTGGATTGATGTCGCATCTTCAGTAAATTGCTAGGTTTAATACAGATAAGGCCGATTTCTGGAGCTTTATTTAAATGTTTATTATTTTTTCGTGGATTAGGACGGTTATGTTTAATAAAAAAAAGCTTACCAATGAGAGGATCTTTTCTTTACAACGTGTGAGTGTTTGTGTGTTTTCTTATGGCAAAGCCACATCGGGCTATCTGCTGTGTCCACCGAGGGGAATAGAACCCCCTGATTTTATCGTTGTAAATCCGAAGACTTTACCGCTGTCCCACCGGAGTACTCTTTAGGACGTAAGGTTGTTATGGGCAGACTGAGTGGTTAACATTATGAGGGAAGTAAAAATATTGGGGGATTAATGTTTTTTAAGTGCTTCTCATGTTTATGTCTGTGGTCATGTACAGTTAATTGGACATGACGTATCGTTCGTTAGAAATACTCGGGAGCACCCGAGATATTCATGAACGTAACTAGTTTAGAAACAAAGTTCATATTTGGTCGATAAAAACGTGAGAGATTATTTCTAGGACTGTTTCAATGTATCTATTTGTTTTAAGTTTGAAGATAAAGTGTTGAACGCAATCTAGTATGCAAGACTACGTTTGTGCAAATACAAAACAAATCTTTCTTAAGAAGCTAGGATATAGGAAACCTTCTGAGGATATAGTTTATAGTTTAGAAAGTAAAATGAATAGGAAATTTTAATCTCAACCCCACGTCATACAACGCATGGACTATATTGTTACATCAGAGACCTTGGGAGTTCAGCATAGATGTCCCTAATTTTAAACTACTGACCAGAGGCAGGACAACCATTCAACATCACCAGCTACCTCAAAGGCTATTTCCGATCTTTTAACGAGTGTCGCAATTGACTATAATTTTTATAATGTGTCCACAGTTGAAATGGAAATTGTCTTTCCAAAAGGAAAAATCGGGCTATTTCATGACCAGATACCATTCATTTACCGGAAGTAAAAAAAAGGAAAATCTCGTTACTGGAAGAAGAGTGAAAGCTCATAGTGATTCGGTGCAGCTAGAACCTTCTTTAGAACTGTAATCAATGGAAATAATACAGAATTAAGTATAAAACAGCGACACAAGAGCTACGTTCACAGGTTTCTCTCAAAGCACACTGATGACCAATCGTCTAAAGTTGTAAGAGTGATATATAACATGCATCAAGACTGTAAGTATGCCATCACCTTGGATGAAGCATATGTCTACATAAGTATCTACAAAAGTATTTATTATCGTCTTGCTCGTAATAAAACATTTAAAAAACGATACAGCGCATGCCGCGAAGGTTTTCCTAAGGGATTTGTGATGGTTGCAGGTTATAAAGATATTGGTAACTTAAAGATCCAGAATCGTGTTTCCCAAGGGACTTGTGATGGTTGCATGTTACAAAGATATTGGTAAGTTAAAGATCCAGAATAATGTTTTCCAAGGGCTTTGTGATGGTTGCGGGTTACAAGGACAATGGTAAGTTCAAGATCGAGAGTCAAGAAAAATCCAAGGTGAACTTTGTACATTATCCTGTTAACTTAAAAACACATTATACCGCGAGTAAATACCATTTTTGTACGGACTGGATGCCAGTAAGGTATGGATGTCTCCATCAAGACAAAGCATCTAGCTACGCATCCAAGTTAATGTCTTATTTCCTCCGCAAGATGGAAACACATACGTCACCATTTGTATATATCTCCCACGGACTGTAGTGCCTTTGATTTGTCAAACAGATCTTAGCAAATCGTCGTTCACGCCCAGTTGTTGAACTTTGGGAAGCAAATAAAGAGGGGGTGTGTTGGGGTGGTGGGGGTTGGGGGTTGAAGAATCACTGATTCAGTGTATTGTGCAAATACCTCCTGCTTTACACGCCAACGGAATCAATGTGTTGTTACCATTAGTTGTATTTGTTTGTTTCAGAGCAAAACCATCTTCCTCAGGAAATCAAACCATGGATTTTAGCGTTGTAAGTTCGCAAACTTATGGCTGACCCACTGGGGGACCCAGTGGTTGTGAACCGCAAACTGTACACACACACACCTGTTCCAGCATAGTTTACAGTTAGACGTTTTCTCTTCTTTAAAATAGCTTTACAGCTACTGAAAACATTGTTTATATTTTACTTTCTCTACTCACTATAGAATTTTGCTAAAAATGGAGCGGGAAAATTCTATAATACATGATAAACTTGTATATCTGAGATTTTACTGTTTTTCTGAGTGCATGATTTTTTTCCCATGTCTGATGCAAGTTCTGGTTTCGTTTTTGAAATTGCGACACACAATAAAACGTTTTTCACAGACACAATCAGAATTAAATAGTAGATATTGACTTTATTTTTATTTTTAAAAACATGTACGCTTCACACAGCTACGAGTAATAGCTGAACTTAGATAATAGTTAATTCACGCTTTGTATTTTTACTTGTCATACAATTTTAACTTAATCAAGGAAAATAGATAAATATTTAACATATAAAGTTGTTTTATTCAACATGTACCTTCCCATGCACTGTTTGTTTGTAACAACAATTTACAAGTCACATCTAAAGACAGGAATATTTAAGAAAACAGTGTATTACTATTACCAATGATGAAAATTAGCCTTTTACCCTTATGTTCATTTCTAAGGAAATATCTCTCAGCAAATATCCTGCGAAACTGTCAAAATAACAATATTTACATTAAGTGCATCATGAAACGTACATAATATTCAGTTAGATCAGTAAGTGTGCTCACGAAGATGAGGCTTGACATGGTCTGGTGGTTAGGGTGTTCGACTTGCAATATGTGGGTCGCGAATTCGAAGATGAGCGCCCTTTCAGCCGTGGGGGAGTATAATGTTATGATCAATCCCACTATTGTTAAAAAAAAAAGGTAGCCCAAGAGTTGGTGGTGGGTGGTATTGACTAATTGCCTTCCCTCTAGTCTATCACTGCTAGATACAAAGTCGTCTTCCCTCATCTATATCTCAAAACATTTGACAGTTTGCTAACGAGTTTGTGTGGAATATAGGTAATGGTAGTTGTCACTGGATAATTTTTTATCGGCTATTTTCCTTGCTTTACCACGTCAAGATCAGCATAAAAAACATCACTCAGAAACGATTCAAAATCGTTTCAAATTGTTTCTGAAGGATATTTTTTAACTCTTTTAATGTTAATACTTTAAACATAACAACACGCTTTTGTAGTTCATGTTAGATATAGATAAAACAATTGATTTAATGGTTATTTATAACTCTTTGGTGAAATAAGATCTTAACTGATGTGTTCAACATAACCTTCCATTTTATTTTTGTTTTATTCGTAAGAATACTGGAAAAGCTTCCACATAAACACTATAAACACACAATACCATATCAGTGCAAAGTAGGCCTAACAAAAACTAAGCCTATTCCGAGTTCACTTGGATGGCGTTATTTGTAATGTAGCTAATCAATAAAGAACGATTTTCTAATATCAGTCAAAAAATGTCATTTTATTATGTTGACTTGGTGTGGTACCCATTCCATGAAGAACTGCTGTTAGAGATCAACATAGAATATTTACGACGCTAACTTCTTCGCCATACCAATTTCACGCTTAAATCCAAGGTAGAAAGGGTCTTCGTTAAGTAGTGCTTAAACAGCTAGTCATATGTTTAGTAAGCCTAGTAAATATTTACAGCTTTATTGCTACAACTCAAGACCAATCGTATAACAACGGTTATTTGAGCATACTTAATTTGATGGGTGTAATCAACGGACTCCAGAATAACAGTCTCCACTTCACCCTTTAGAGTTGGAAGGTATATTTTAACACGTAGCTAACTCCCTTTTTTATTATTGACCAATCATAAGAGGTAATATACTGTCTCTTGACGTTTAAGTATGAATAAAATTAGTGAAATGAATCATTTGTAAGGTGACAGGAACATTTGATCCAGCTAGCTAAATATCCGTCAGAGTTTGGTTTATTAAAATCTTTCAGTTGTCATACAGCATGGTATATTGGCGTAGTGTAAGAACCAGGATTAGGCAAGTACCTAGCTTCTGTATTGTATGTATAACTCAATGTTATTTACATATACCTTTTGCTTATAAATACAAAATACTTGCTACCGTAAAACACTTAATTAACTCGTTACTTCAACTAATTTATAGATACGATAAAGGTTTAATACTTTAACTACATTTGATGAACTGTAATGTATGTTTATCATAAATCTTGGACAATAGTACTGCAGTTAAAAGTGCTTTTATTTTGTTCATTGAACACATTAGAAGAATAACTATTACAACGTTTAGATAATTCGTTGTGTTAGCTTAACTCTGTGCTAAGTTCTCTGTTTCTATTCACAGGAAAAATGTGAAAATACCTTAATTGTGCAATGCCATTAGGGAAGATTTGATTGATTGAAGTTATGCACAAAGCTACACTATGGGTTATCTGCTGTGCTCTGCCCACCACGAGTATCGAAACCCGGTTTATAGCGTTGTAAGTCCTCAAACGTTCCGCTGTGCCACTGGGGGGCCGTTAGGGAAGGAAAGACACAATGGAATGAGGTTTTCCAAAACAAAACATTCTTAGCTTCAATTTTTACGCTATAAGTTTCTATATAATTTTATCATTATACTAACTTGGTTTAATTTTGGTTTCAGTAAGATTACTTACCAGGCGAGTTGTTAATTGTCATATAATCCTTAAATCAAATAAAATGTAATTTTAAACGAGTTTCAAAATTTAGGCAGAGATTTAGATTGTATTTAAACATCACTACCCCCAACTTCATATTTTATACCTACGTCATAAGACCAGAGATGAGACCACTTTTTTAATTAAGGGATAATCCTATATATGCGTTAAACCATATCATACTTAGAAAGAAGCAAAGCGAAAGCTTAAAAAACAAATAATATTACATTATAGAAAGGTTTAATTTGAAATGTAAGAGTATTTTTAACATCCATTATTATCCTCCAGGGAGTAAGAAGCAAGTTTGCGAACCCCCACCGCTAAACTCCGGGATTCAATTACCCGCGTTGGGCAAAGTGCAGATAGCCCATTGTGTAGCTTTGACGATAAAAACAACAAACGGTCTTCTATTATTAACTCTCCCACTGTTCGTAGCTTTGTAATTCTTTTTATTGATGTTTTTTGAGTCACTAACGTCTTTTTTATTCGTGTTCAAATAATTTGGATAATTTTGTAACAAACAAAGTTTAATTGGCTTTCTTTAATCGAACGGTGTTTATAACTGTTTATTAAATAAAGTTTATTTTAGAAACAGTTTTACTAGCGTTACAAATATTATGTACTGCAAGCCAATTCTTATATTGTAAACTGCCCTCCGGTGACTCAGCAGTAGCGATGAGGGTTTATAATGTTAAAAATCAGGTTTCGATACCCACGGTGGACAGAGCACAGATAGCTCTCCCTCTGTGTAGCTTTCAGCTTAACAACAAACAAAATTGTAAATATATTTGAGAGAATCTCCTGTTACAGCACCTGTTGCTAGTGGGTTTAAAAAGTTGTCAAGGGACAAGCTAGACCAGATTTGGTGAACTTAACCCTGGGCTGGTTTATTAATAACTCCTAATATTGGAGATTTATTCGACTATGTCAGTAGCGCTGGTCAAAACTGTAGAACTCACGATCCAATATCTGTACAAAATACTTAATAATCTTCACTGGTGTATATTTTGTGTGATGCAGACTTTTTAGTCCTAACTTATTCACTGAACATCTACCTTTGTCAAACCAAAAACCGTTGTGCAGATAATTTCATTTTTACTGTGTAGTTTTTTAGACTCTTTATTTCACTACAAAGACAACTACTAGTTTTGTAATTGTATTATACTCTTTAAAAGTAAACAAGTAAAGTTCCTAGAATATGGTGAAATTGACAAAAGTCATATGTAATTAATTTACATATTTTGATGAAACAAAAATTTCAACATTCAGATTTAATAATTTCAAATAATTCATTACGAAACAAAATTAAAATAAGGCTCAAAGTAAATAAAAATCGTTGAATATTTTTTAACAGAAGTTGTATTATAGAGTCGGTAGACTCTATATGTAGATTACTCAATTAGGCATAACACAAATATGCACACTAAAAAATCAGCAATAACAGAGAGTTTTACTTTAAAGGATGATTGCTACTCACTTTCATTTGTTTTTCTTCCCAACAAGCCAAAAACAAAGCAAGAAACCATCGCTAAGATACCAAACCAGAAAGTGACCAACCCACCAAATTGTTCATCTTTCTTCTTCTTGTTTCAGTCGAGATTACTCTACAACTACTTTACCACTAACGTCAGTTTAAACCTAAATCCACTCTACCTGTTTCTGGGCAGTGCACGATGTCATCGACTAGTGGTAATTTTTTGAAAATCATAATTGTAGTGTAAACGATGTTATCATTATCCCCTTGAAGTTAGTTTGTTTGTTTTTTACAGATATATGGTGTTCATTTAAAATGCGTACATACAGGATGAAACAGGGATTACTAGCCAATAATAGATGTATATTAGATGACTGTAACATGTAGAATACTCAATGCTTTTTACATTATACAGTTAGTGTCGTTTGGGGGCCAACCCCTATATTATGTATGAAGTGAAGGAGTAAAAAAAGAAATCAATATACATTATATTAAATTTTATGACACACATTCGAAGAATAAACTAACTTTCAGTCAGGGTAAAAAACTTCACAAAAGAAGTAATAAAAAAAATTGTAAATGTACACTGACGTAGGGATGGCAGTGCCAAAAATAATGCAAACAAGAATATAGAGATGATACAGCTATATACACTGAGTGGTCACAAGTAAATAGACACCTAATTTTTCGTCATTTTGCTGATTTATGCTAACTAATTTGTGTTCACAGAGCACTAT
>NW_013665887.1:120978-130013 GCF_000517525.1 Limulus polyphemus
ATAGTGCTCTGTGAACACAAATTAGTTAGCATAAATCAGCAAAATGACGAAAAATTAGGTGTCTATTTACTTGTGACCACGCTGTGTATAGATCATCCCTATATGACTTTCAATATAAAACTTAATGTTACACTGTAAAGCGAATAATTGACTTAAATATTACTGCAGATGGAAGTTATATATTTTTGACTGTTTGTATGCAGTTTCTTTATGACAATATCATGGTCATGTCAGGGTAGGCATCAATGTAGTGTAACTAAGAGCTTAGAACTTAACGTACAAGGAAATCCAAGTTGAGTCAAAACATGTCTTGATTATTACAGACTCTCGCTACGAGGTCGATCAATTCGACCGACCTCGTAACCATTTTGTACTTGTGTATTTTACAATGTAACATTAAATTTTAATATTGAAAGCCATGTAGAGATGATCTATGTATAGCTGTATTACATCTATATTCTTGTTTATATTCTTTTTAGTATTGCCATTCCTACATCATTTGACATTTACAAAATGTTTTTATTACTTGTTTCTTTCTACACTAAAAGGAGACTCAAAAACGTCTGAAACATTTAGGAATTGTTTGTTAGTTGTTAAAACACAAAGCCACACAATGGGCTATTTGTGCTCTGCTTACTGGGGTCAGAGAGGATATATCGAAACCCGATATTTAGCGTTATAAGCTCCCACACTGAGCACCAAAGAGGTGGGCGGGGAGCAAGTCTAAGAAGTCACGGATGGCCAGGTGGTTAGGGCGCTCGACTCGCAATTTGAGGGTCGCGGGTTCGAATCCCCGTCACACCAAACATGCTCGCCCTTTCAGCCGTGTGGGCGATATAATGTGACGGTCAATCTCATTATTCGTTGGTAAAAGAGTAGCCCTAGAGTTGGCGGTGGGTAGTGATGACTAGCTGCTTTCCCTCTAGCCTTACACTACTAAATTAGTAACGGTTAGAGCAGATAGCCCTCGTGTAGCTTTGCGCGAAATTCAAAACAATCATTAAAGGACTGTGAGCATGAGAGGTACGTGAATGCATTAATAAACTACGATGATCGATCTCTCTTAAAAACCTCCCCCCCCCCGGTGGCACAGCGATTTGTCTGCAGACTTACTACGCTAGAAACCGGGTTTCGATACCCGTGGTGCGTAGAGCACAGATAGCCCATTGTGTAGCTTTGTGCTTAACTTCAAACAAACTATCTTAAAAACATTTCTTCCCAGATTTTTCAAGTTGAAACAAAAATCATTACGGGATCTTTTTACTCTTTCTGATGGTAAAGAACAATACTTAGGAACTATAATTAGAAGAATTATCATTATTTTTCTTCATTGTTTTTAATGTAAAAAATCGCTAACTGTATAGTCAGTCAAGTTTCTTTCACTATTTACTTAAGTAATGAAAATAAGTTGTTGCGATATTTCGGTATTCAGACGTCTGGTGACATTAATAGTAACCATATAGATTAATCAAAGCTCGAAAATGGGACAAAGATCGTTTTGAGTAATACCTTCCAATTACTAGTGATCTAAAATCCATTAAAGACACTAATAACTCAGTCTGTGGTGAAAGTTTCAAATGCAGTAACCCTTGCCTTTTCATAGCTGTTTTATCTTACCATATACAATTTGTAAATACATCATAGCTTTGAGCTGTTTATATAATTATTTTCCTACTGATTGAAAGAAGAAATAACGATATTTTGCGCTAAAGTAGGTTTAATGGTTAGACGTAAAACATGTAGTCTGTGCTTATTAAAACAAGCAGGTCTTATTGATCTCCTTAAGCAATTGTCATATTCGTTCATGATTCTGATAGACTTAATTGGATACAATCCACTCCAAGATGGTGGACATATTGATAAGTTGGGTCAATCTGTGGAGAATTTCCTCTTGGAATACATTCTTTCTCTCTCCAATACTAGAGAACATATCTATTTACATGCCTCTAGTTAGACACTTACTGTCACAGATCTGCCTAGTTTTTCACATTTTTCCCTTCTTTTTTATCTTTGGGAGTTGGACAGTGATCCACTAGGCATTGATCATTTTCCGACCATTCTGTAGTGATTAGCCGCAGTTAGAAAGTTCTTGTACATGCCTGGAAGATCAGATGTCAAAACCAAAGGGGCTCATTCATTAAATTCACTTCCAGCGTTTCTTCTACTACTAGTTATAAGGTCGTTTTGGACAAGATTCAAAAGATGAATAGGAAGTCTTGCAACCTAATGACCAATAATTTGCTGATTTACAAAGGTATTACTAACACCCTTGGAAAGTTCTCTCATATCTCACACACCTCCATCTGTTCTCCTGCCTTCTTGACTATCAAGATCCTTAACTTTTTTCCGTCCCGATTGTATATGCACCTACATAACAGACTGTTAACTCTGAAAGAACTTAAACTTGTTCTGTATTAGCCTGGCAGTATATCAGTTGAACTGGACGGTGTCCATTAAGAAATGCTGTTCCATGTCTCTATGACATCTTTCAATTTTCTGCTAGCTCTTTTTAAGCATATTTGGCAGAGGAGTTTCCAGGTCTATGAGATCGAGCTATTGTTTTCCCTTTTTCCAAACATCGAAAGAATCCCAAGATTTCTTCTAATTATAGATCTGTTGCTTTGAATTGCTGTCTATATAAATCTCTTAAGAGGATGGTTAATGTTCATTCTATATATTATTTCGATCAAACAACTTCCTCTCCAACGCCTAATATAATTTCTGCAAACAATAATCCATCATTCGACTAGGAAAATCAACCAGCACTTTGTTTGTATATTTTTGATCTTCAGAAGGCTTATGACACTAAATAAAAGTTTGTTATATCACAGAATTCTCATCCATATGAATTGTAGAACCACTGACCTGTTTTGATTGGTAAAGTTTTATCAGAAAAGTCACTCGGAGCTGTGTTTTGAGCATCATACTTT
The DNA here is from genome assembly GCF_000517525.1 of Limulus polyphemus. Taxonomy (NCBI): domain Eukaryota; kingdom Metazoa; phylum Arthropoda; class Merostomata; order Xiphosura; family Limulidae; genus Limulus; species Limulus polyphemus. The sequence goes on from NW_013665887.1 coordinate 123,909, forward strand.
TCAACATTAAGATCGATGTTATCACTGAGTGCTTTATTCTATAGTTGTAAGCAACCCTGATGTTTATTACTTTCAGATTTTCTGTTAGTTATAAAATATGAGTTACATTGAATAGTAGTCACAAATTGCTCTCAAGTTACTGCGAACCCGGGAATACAACCTGATATAGGATATACCATTAGGAGATGTATAAATTCCTATGGGGCTGAGAGAGAATTCTTAAAATTTCGCGTTGATAATAAGTTGACTTTCAGTCCACCCATAAAGCAGCTGAAAGTCAAGTATGTAATAGCTCTAAACATCCTTCACGTCTTCTCTTCTTTCTCTTAGGGAGTACATAGGTGGTCTGTGGATTGAATATGTTGAGCCCTGTGTTTTATCAGGTGTTCGGTTCAGCATGGAGGTGTTCTGCATTTCTTCAGTTAAGAGTTTGTATCCCATGAACCTCCTTTCACCTCAGACCTGTATAACATGTTACAAAGCTCTAATCACTGCAACATTATCCCAACTGGTAGTTTGTTTATTTACCTCAGTGAACTCTACTATTTACAAATAGACGATCTGTGGATCCAGCCAGTTGAAGTTTACTAAGATAGATTTGACTTTAGGTAATGTTGCTGAATCGGACGCTCAGCCCATTTTACCACCGTCACGACAGTCTTTAGCTGAGTCACCTGAAGAAGTCATACTAATGACTGCAAGTACTGACTTGTCTTTAATGAACACCTTTTGAACCATCCTTCTGTTCCATTTTTTATGGATGGCTTAAAATTAGGTGACAATGGATTCTGCCTTGGTTTGCTGTAACTCTGTAGTTTCTCACAGGGCCCAATCCACAGGTTACATGAAGGAAGAGAAATACTCTAATTACACTATTTATACTGATTTGTTTCGTTCTTTTTATGTTATAAAACTATCTATTTATCATTAGTTCTTACCAAGTTATTTTGGATATTCAGAAAACAGTAGGCCCGGCATGGCGAGGTGGTTAGGGCACTCGACTCGCAATCTGGGGGTCGCGGGTTCGAATCCCCGTCACACCAAACATGCTCGCTCTTTCAGTAGTGGGGGCGTTATAATGTGACGGTCAATTCCACTATTCGTTGGTGAAAGAGTAGCCCAAGAGTTGGCGGTGGTTGGTGATGACTAGCTGCCTTCCCTCTAGTCTTACACTGCTAAATTAAGGACGGCTAGCGCAGATAGTCCTCGTGTAGCTTTGCGCAAAAATAAAAAAGAACCAAACCAGAAAACAGTAATCAATTTTTCACTATCATCTATATCCGTTTTTCTGGATTTCTGATAACATCAGCCTTACCTATTCTATATTTGGAGTTCAAGTAAATCATCAAGGTAAGGTTTCCACCAGTTTAGAGACAATTTGGGATGAACAAAGTTTTAGTAAGCCAGGGGCGGAATAGACTCTAATATTCTACCGAGAAAACACTAGAGGAGGCCACGAATTTGTCATAAAAATATCAAAAAAGCATACTTCAAAAGTGTATATAATTTAAACACAGTTTACACTATCAGTAATTTTGAAATCACAGAGGAGCCCCACACTATATAGGATATATTGTCAATTATATCCTTTTCGATACACATCATTATTGGTAGAATTAACGTACGTGTTAATTTAAACGCTAATGTGATGACAATATACAGATAATTATTTCTTTGTTGTGATGACTGATGATTGATATAATTTTTACGTACTTTTCCAAGGAGACTCACCAAGATTTTTTTCCGATGACTCGGTGGGCTAGTTCGCACCTGGATTAAGCTTTTCTAGATAAAACCTACTATCAGTGATTAGTCATTTGTACATAGGAATCGAAAGGAGAAAGTTATCCTCCCGATTCCATAGTCTTATTAGTCACTATTTTCCCTTACAGGAGAGTTTGTTCGTTTTTAAACAAAGCCACATCGGGCTATCTGTGGTGTCAACCGCTGGGAATCGAGCTCCAGATTTTAGCATTACAAGTCCATAGACTTACCACTATCCCACCAAGGGACCTTACAAAGGAGTAACCCACCAATAGGTTGTTTATTTGTTTGTAGTTAAGCACAAAGCTACACAATGGGCAATCTGTGCTCTGCCCACCACGGGTATTGAAACCTGGTTTCTAGCGTTGAACGTCCGTAGATATACCCCTGTGCCACTGGGGGCGTAAGCAGTAAGACAATCAAGTCACACTTACTCGCATAGCTTTATGCAACATTGTAGACACACTTGCAATCATGGTATCTATTTAAAACCGGACAGACATCGTAAATGACAATAATGAATCTATCCAGGTCGACCATGTTTTTATTTTTTACAGGTGATACGTCTCTTTCGTTTTATTTAACATCTCAGCATTATCTAAAATATTTATCTTTTGCTTTACGTTTCTTTTCCTCTTACACACTTTTCTCTTATCTTTTTGCCATTTTATTGTACTAGTTAAAAGAAGAAAAAAGATAACCAATTTTTGGACGTAGACAGCTTATATTACTTTTCGCCACAAAACTCCAAACGAAGCTAAAAACCATCAAATCTCGTTTCCAAGGCCCCCAGTGGCACAGCGGTATGTCTGCGGAGTTACAACGCTAGAAACCGGGTTTTGATACCCGTGGTGGGCAGAGTACAGATAGCCCGTTGTTTAGCTTTGTGCTTAATAACAAACAACAATCGTTTCCAAGCGTTTAATACGTGTATATTAATCAAATTCAATAACTTTAACCTTTTCATATTTATTAAATTCGTTTGTCAGAATATGCGATAATCCCAAATGAATTATTATTAACACACCAATAAATATTTTAGTTGAAAGTTACAATGGTAAAAATTAGGAACTCTATTGGACTTCAAATTCCCAGTACAATAATTTTCATTTAAAGACTAATAATTCCAAGGTCTAATTATCATCAACTTATAAACCTGTAACACAATGGAAAAAAAAACGACAGAGATAGAAGAGTCCGCAATTACCATAATTTGTCTACCGAAATTAATTATCTTACATACTTCTATTGTTATTGATCATTCATAGTAATAGACCTACGTTACACATAAAAAAATACCATATATTCGCTCATATTCCGTCATTATGCATTATTCAAGTCTTAATTTAGAGATCGGCTTGCAAACATTAGGTTTCTATCTCCCAGCACCTATTAATATCTCTGGTCGTTTGTCCGTCTTTCTGTCCAATTGCGGATATATATGACGTATATATACAACAGAATAAAACAGAGGCTGTGATTCCAATCCTTCCTTTATGAGTTTTCTTCTGTCATAGTCTCCTCTGGGTTAATGGTAAGTTTACGGACTTACAACGATAAAATCCGGGGCTCGATTCCCTTGGTGGACTTTGTGTAGCTATGCACTAAGAAACAGTAAAAATTTCTGTTGAGGTTCAGTGGTACGTCTGAGGGTTTAAAACGCTAAAAATCGGATTTCAATACTCGCACTGGGCAGAACACAAATATCCCATTGTGAACTTTTGTGCTCAACATCAAACATGGTTGAATTAAACAAGATAAATCATGATATTTTCAATTTCATCAATGTAAGCCAGTTAAGAGGAAAATGTTAACAAAATACTACTTAAGGCAAAGTTTAATCTTGAACAACCATTTGAAACAATAAGGTTATTATATTTATCGATTTATCGACAGTTGTGATGTTAAATGTCATTTTTTTAAATTATAACTTCTTACTATACATTATTTATCAAACTGTTATGTAAAGCATCAATCTTATTTGAAAATCTATTTTGATAAAAAAAAAAACATTTCCATGTTCTAATGTTAAGGTATAAAAGATTGAAATATTCCACGGATCAGGGGTTAACGAGTATGTTATCTCAAAACGATTTTTGAGCTTCACAACGTCCTTCGAGTCCATGTCGCTACGCCAAATCATGCTATATTTGACGACCGCGTATCCTAACAACAGCCCTATAGCGTATTTCCAATGCACGATGCTTCGCTGTACCGCTGTCATGTCTAAAACACATCTCTCCTGTCTTTCTATAATCTGTCTAGTGTAACTAGGATGGTGGTTTCCTATCACCAACTTCAACATTCCAATAACTCTTGAAATCCATAGGTGCTGCTTCCGGCGAGTTGACTGGCAATATTTTCGTACGGAATGACATGAATGTCCACTTCATTCTCCAACTGTTTGAAATACACGACAGTTGAAAAGATATATCGCGGAAAAACTTGCGTCGCTTTTCCAAACGGAAATCCTTCTTGACTATCCTGCATACCATTGCCTGGAACAGATGGACGGCTATTGCCTCTGACCTTGGTGTTCGCGAATTATTACGTGTTATAAAACGCCACACTTTACTTACCACTGCAGGTGAATGATTTGTTGCAGGTCTTTTTCTTGGTGGTACTGGTACCTTAAATTGATCCATATACTACCTTTGTTTTCCGATGCTATTAAGTACAAGGGACATCCCCGTCTTGGAAATTCTAAACTCCTGGACACATTTCTATGACTCGAGTGTATGAATATTTTGCTAGTGTTCCATCGCGACTTTATAGTGACTGTGGTTGTCACGTGACATGTTTGTTAACATAGTAAAAATATTTTAGTATATCGTACTCAATCCTTTGTAAAACTTGCGAAGCACAATCTTTAGTGAAGAGATAACTTGTGATTACACTCTTTTAAATGATTTACCATTCCGTCAATTCAAAATTCCATATATACAGTCTTGGTCAAAATATCTACGTATTTTTTAGCAAGTAAGATCATTATTATTAAGATGGAATACAAATACACTTAGCGTTGTCAAACTGAGAAATACATGTTATATTAAACATCTACATACGTAATTTGTATAATGAGACAGGTTCTCTGGACATCATGAACGATTTATTAGAAGAGGAAACAATTTTATCAGACACCTTTAGAAAGATGTATAATTCAGCATTTCACCTATCACAACGAAACATTACCAAAACACATATAATGACAAAATATAACATCCAATTATTATAAATAACGTCTATAACCTTATATCAGTTCAGTACTTGTTTGGTTCTATTCGTACTCTAATAACTTCCGCAAGGCGACGTGGCATGCTGTCGATGAGATTATTGATGTAATCTACCTTGATTTTATCCAAACTTATCACTAGAAGGCGCTGGAAATCAGCTACAGTAGCTGGCTTAGGGACGTGATTAGCTATTTTACAGCTTAGTTCTGCCCAACAATTCTCAATGAGACTACAATCTGGAGACTTTGCTGGCCATGGCAATATTGTAACGTCCTTTTGGTCGAAATAATCTGTACAATACGTGCACTGTGAGCAGTGGGATTGTCATCCTGGAACACAAAGTTATTGCCAAACATCGCCCTATCATATGGCAGAAATATCGTCTCCGTGTAATACCTGTAGGAGGCGCCATTGACGTTTCCCTGAAGGATACGAAGAGTAGTTTTTCCACAACGATAAATAGTTGCACAAACATGTACTGCACCACCTCCTGTGTGTGTGTTCCCTGTGGGAAAGACAATCTTCCCTCACCTGTTCTTCAGGCAAACGACGAACACGAATTTAACCATCAGCTTTAACAAGCCAAAAACAGGAGTTATCTGAAAAGGTGACATATCGCTAATGTCCTAACTATAAGTTGCCATACTGTCTTGCTCAAGTAACATAGAAATGGCGGTCAGTTCTGGTTAATATCGGTTTTGCAGATAACTCTTCTTGCAAAATAACCTTGTTTAGTCAGTTTCCTATTCATTGTTCTTCTGGATATCCTGGAATGAATCTGTTCATTCCATTCCTGTCGTAAGGTGTTGCAAGACTTCTTTCGATCTTGACGTGTTAACCTGATCAAAACACGGTCATTTCGAGCAGTGGTTTTCCTAAAACAACGTTTTCTGTAGTCCGATTACTACCATTTCGATCTTGACGTGTTAACCTCATCAAAACATGGTCATTTCGGGCAGTGTTTTTCCTAAAACAACGTTTTCTGTAGTCCGATTACGACCATTTCGATCTTGACGTGTTAACCTGATCAAAACACGGTTATTTCGGGCAATGGTTTTTCCTAAAACAACGTTTTCTGTAGTCCGATTACGACCATTTCGATCTTGAC
>NW_013665887.1:131013-146371 GCF_000517525.1 Limulus polyphemus
GACGTGTTAATCTGATTAAACACGGTCATTTCGGGTAGTGGTTTTTCCTAAAACAACGTTTTCTGTAGTCCGATTACTACCATTTCGATCTTGACGTGTTAACCTGATTAAAACACGGTCATTTCAGGCAGTGATTTTTCCTAAAACAACGTTTTCTGTAGTCCGATTACTACCATTTCGATCTTGACGTGTTAACCTGATTAAAACACTGTCATTTCAGGCAGTGATTTTTCCTAAAACAACGTTTTCTGTAGTCCGATTACTACCATTTCGATCTTGACGTGTTAACCTGATTAAAACACGGTCATTTCGGGCAGTGGTTTTCCTAAAACAACGTTTTGCTGTAGTCCGATTACTACCATTTCGATCTTGACCTGTTAACCTGATTAAAACACGGTCATTTCGGGCAGTGGTTTTTCCTAAAACAACGTTTTGCTGTAGTCCGATTATTACCATTTCGATCTTGACGTGTTAACCTGATTAAAACACGGTCATTTCGGGCAGTAGTTTTTCCTAAAACAACGTTTTCTGTAGTCCGATTACTACCATTTTCATCCCAACTATCGTCTATGAATTTTAAATGTCAATTGAGGCTTGGAAAATAATGGGTCAGCAGTATTAGAGCATCCTTAATTCATTTTTTTTTCTCAGTTTTGCCGCTTATCAATTTGCAAATGTACTTTTGGTAGACGTCAATTTCTCAGTATGAAACTTCTACTTCCTCAGATATCTTCTGAACCTTTATATCACTTATTCTTTTGTGTCGAAGCTCAAGGGCAACAAGCGTCAATTTCTGCCAAATTATTTTATGCTATATAATAGCTTACACCGATATGTGTTAGAACAACAACAATGTCACTGATTCAGTGCAGTTGATATAAAATCTTATTAGGGGATTCTTTCTTCAAATCCTTCGCTTGAGAAAATCAATTCAGAGTCATGCTGAGTATATAGACTTGTTTCAATAGGCTTGTCTTGGAAAATATTTCTTGGCTTAACAATTCTTTTTACAGTTAAAACTTAATCAGTATCTACACTCTGATTACAGTTTTCATATGATCCGGTTAGTTCTCTGGATCAAGAACTTTTTTTTACACTTCAGTTAACTTGATCATAGGATTCAGTAGCTTTGTACGTAGCTTCTCTAACTTTCTGATCTTTAAATCTTTCTCTGTCAATGCCATGTTTATGTTTAGATTGTTATTGTTGTTTGTTTCAAGGCTGTCTGCGCTTTGTCTACCACAGGGATTCAAACCCGGGAGTTTAGCGTTGTAAGTCCGTAAACTTACTGGTGTCCCGCTGGGGGACTTATATATATAGATACACACAGAAACATGCTGCAGTGTGCAGTTACCTATATATTGTTTATTACTTGTAATATAAACATAATTTCTTAGAGATAATTGCCTGAAATATTTCACAGATTAATATTTTCTCATACTGTAAAGAATTATTATTTATGATTTCGTTTATTTTTCTAACTTTGGAAATTAATATGATGCATTTGTGATTTTTTAATTAGTTATAAAATGACTGATTTTACTGCAAACCTATTTCTCAGAACTTTTATTACTATCACCCTTTTCAAAACTAGAATATACCTCATATAGACTGTTCCATATTTAAGGTACTTGCAGTGTGCAAAGAAGTTATTTCTTCCTTCAAAGCTTATCTTCCAGAGTCTCTTCCCTCAAAGATTAACTTCTAGAATCTTATACTTGAAAATTTAAAACGAGAGAATTTGCCTTAGGCTACGGCAGCTGCTAAAGTAGATATTAAAACATAAAAGAAAATCTCTTTTAATTACAGAAAATGCTTGAAGCTATCACTCAGTATCTAAATGGCTAGATAAATAATTGAAAACCATATTTCTGTTAAGCATAGTTTGATGGCACTTTCTTAAGTAATCACTACAGACTCGTTTTGAAGTATTAAACTTTAACCTTTAAAGACTGTTATCTTATTCCGCACCTATGTATGAAATATGAAAATATAAAAAAATTAACTAAAAGGCATGATACCACCGATACCTCTGGAATATAATATAAAAAAATGTCCACAAAATAGTATCATATATTAATTTTTAAAACAGATTCTCAGCTAATCATTTAGAAGAAACACAATTTCAAGAAAAACCATTCTTCAGGTCAAATATAATATATATTTAGCTATATTAGAAATATTCTATAGATGTGCGAACGGTGAATTACCACTAGGTGGCATCCCGACAAGAAGAATTATCAAACAATATACTACGTATGTAGCTACATTAGAAATATTATATAAATATTCACAGACAAGATACCACCAGAGGGCATCCCAAGGAGAAGAATTATCAAACAATATACTACGTATGTAGCTACATTAGAAATATTCTATAAATATGCACAGACAAGATACCACCAGAGGGCATCCCAACGAGAAGAATTATCAAACAAGTTACTATCTATCTATTTTAATTATCTAAATGTCTTGTTCTCCCTATCCATCTGTATTTCTTCCACTTCCTCTTTTCTACATATCTGATCAAGATTTCTGTTTATTCAATGGTTCCTATAGATTTTCTTCTATCTATCCTTCTTTCCCCCAAGCCCCTGTTATCTTTCATCTTTATTGATTTTTCTATTTTTGATTTTGCTATCTATTTCTCTTTCTCAGTAGTTGGTTTACCTTCTCAACCACACGTTTTAATCTAGGCTAATCACATGTTGAATTGAAACAACCAAACAAAGAGTCTACAGGATAATTATTTTCCGCAAGTGTTTGTCAAAAACATATCTTAAATGTTTATTTTATTTTATTTTCATTAGTGCTCTATCAAATCTTTAAACTTTAAAGAAAATGCTTTTTATGGTACTACTAATAAAAATGTATACGTAACTTTCTTGGAATGATCTAATCCTATAGAAGATTTTACCACTTTATTCAAAGATATCTTTATTTTTGCACATGTCATAATTATTAACCTTTATTACAACTTTTTGTATTATATATGATAATGCTTTGCCAATTATTGCACTCTTCCCCCCCCCATAAATATAAGTGAAACATTTTCTTGGTGATTTAAGGGGATGAGTAAAATGTAGTTTTGTGAATCTAAATTGCGTTACACACAGTTCCAAATCGCTCATTTTCTTTATATAATCTAGCAATTCTCACGACTGAGCTATAAATATTGCAGGGAATTAGGGTTTGGGTCTCTGTAGGATATGTTACAATTTAATATAAATATTGCAGGGAATTAGGGTTCGGGTCTCTGTAGGAGATGTTACAATTTAATATAAATATTGCAGGGAATTAGGGTTCGGGTCTCTGTAGGGATATGTTACAATTTAATATAAATATTGCAGGGAATTAGGGTTCGGGTCTCTGTAGGGAATGTTACAATTTAATATAAATATTGCAGGGAATTAGGTTTTGGGTCTCTGTAGGGTATGTTACAATTTAATTTTCCACATTCTCTTCAAATATCGACATCTGGAATTCGACGGCCTGACCCAAACTCACTTTACAATGATCAATCTTTAGATATAGCTTTAAATTTTCTGAAATTTGACTTTGGTAATATAATCTTTTTTTCATTTATTTGACGTTTCTAGTTACTTCTAGAAGTAAGCTGAAAATGTCAACAGATCTAGGGGCCCGTAACAACAAGACAAGTAACACATAATCAATAAAACAAAGAAAGCAACTTATCATTAAAAAGAAGCGCTGAACATTTATTGGGTAAATTATGATGATAAAGCTTGACTCGAGAACATGTAAAATCAACCTCGATAACTTATTAATTGAAACCATTAAATTAACAGGCTTGTGTGAGACTATGTTGTTAGGTAAATGAGTATACAGAATACATCAGCTTGTACTTTGCCAGTCAGCTTTAATATTACCAGTGACACAAAACATTAACCAAGTGGGGTTTCTTAGTGTAATATATTTTAGTGAATGTCAAACCTGCTATGCAAAACTATTAAACTACAAAATCTGATAACACGTATTCTATTATCAGCTTTTCCCCTGTCATTTCTAGTTTGAATGCGTTTGAGGTTTTAATAATCTGTGTACCAAAATCTTTTAGCATAATTTATTACTTTAATGATTTCTACCCTATATAAAAGAATGTTTTAGATTACCTCAAATGAAACAAAATTACTTATCTAATCAAAGACACAAATGTTAAATAGCATTTTCGGCTGTATAAAATGTGGGCATATCATGCGTCTTCTACCTCCTTAGCTGCTATACATTTTTTCAAATTTTCATTGTTTTTCAGGGTTCATTCTTAGTATAGAACATCGTTCAAAGGAACTATTAAGTTTCCCTTGTCTTGGTAATTCACAGGACTACATAAGTTACCAAGGCTGTTCGTTGCCCGTTAGGAGAGATCAAGAGTATGAAAGAACAGAAGTAGATGTCTGTTATAGCGGTGAGCCTATATAATTGTCTAGGTATGTGATCCACCCATGTTGACAAGAGAGTGTCCCTCAGTTACGCATTTAAGGAGAGAGATTCAGCGAGCTTTTATATTTTGGAGATATCATCGTTGAGATATCTTGTTTGTTGAACTGCTATTCTAAGAACCTATAGCGCAAGTTTAGTACATCTTAGACTCTAGCATAAAAGAGGGAGAGTTACACTGGGGAGAGAGCCTAGATAAATCTGTCTCTCTCCCTGTCCAATCGATCACACAAGTACTTGTTCAAGTATTAGTATGTTTCCATAATAAATATCGTGATTGTTTAGAATATTGTGTCTGTTCTCTTTCTTTTGTGTAAAGACTCAGTCAAAGGCAGTGAAAGTCCAGACACTATTCTGTAATTCAGTAGCTAACGAATCCTCCTGTTTTTGCATTTTTTGCAAAATCAGAGAAATCAGGACAACCTAAAAATGCTACAGCTGCTTGTATTGTAATTACTGATCTTTCTGTTGGAAAGAAAATATACTAAGAGTTACATGAAAAAAATTATTTCAAAGACCTAGCCGGTAGAGAAGAAAGTTGTTTGGGTTTAATAGGAACTTAAATATTTCAGTTTAAACCTTTAGAGATTTTCATAGCTCTGTATAAAAACGTACACACTCGGAATAATATTCAAATCATACACTTATATTTATAACTTGGTGTTTTTCAATTATTGATCTTTTCACATTGAAGATGTTCTACATTGCTACAACTGATGCTCATCATTAAGCACTATTTCCCAATGCTTCAATTTATAGTGTACAATTTTAATTCTGCAAATAACAGTGAAGTCAAACTTAGACCATACATCTTGATACACGTTCCTCAGATCCTCCATTGTACGTGGACAGTGGCTTCCAAGATCACGTTTAAGATCATCAAAAAATCTAAACTTCAACGAAGCTACATCAGGCAGCATAACAGGTATGCGGTCAGATACCAATAATTGTGATACCAGTTTCTCCAGTCATTGATTTCGAGGTGTTGCCGGACGCTTGTGAACCTTTATCAACGTCAAATTATAGTTTATTATCATATTCGGTGTTAGACCACTTTCATCGCAATGATTTTTAGGGTCAAAGGGTTCTCTTTAGTAACCATATTCCCTTCACTCTATGGATGAGATATTGTTCCAGATTGGTATAGGTTATGGCTTTGAATGAGTCCTTTGTTTTCCTAACCCCCACTGTGTGAGTTCTTCAGTTTTCTCGTAGAACATTAAGGACTCCTCTCTTCAAAATGTAGTGTGCTTTGGATCTACATCATTTTCCAACTTTTGTTGACAGTCATCAAACTGACTTGCTCTTTGTAATCCAGATCTTCAAACAAGTTTGGACTTTATTATAAAACTATTAATTATCAATAATTCCTTGTTTGTAATACATGTGTAACCTTCATCATTATCCTCATTTTCGTCATACAGTTCCAAATCATCAAGGTTACTTTTATCTTAATAAAATAGCTATTGATTTTTAGTATTATCTTTATCATATGAGTTTTAACATTTAATGTGCTCTTGATTTTTGCAGTACAATTCTTAACCATTGGTTATGTCTTAATATATTTTTTATTCTATGGAGCATTAATACAGCACATTAATTTATTGAATTTCAACCTGGCTTTGGTCTTTACCAGATACAAAGATTCATCAAGTTATATCGTACAAATTAAGTCTACTTCTTTTAAATAACTACCATTTTTAACGTGCATGTTCATTATTTTAACCAACACGCAAAACTACTTGCTACTCGAAATAAAAGATATAACCTAATCAAGTTCATTTGAAATGACATTTTGATGTGTTATTGTAAACATAAATATTCTACGTTTCATTCCCGTTTCAACCATCGATAATAACATCCTGAATAGCACTACTTGCAAACTTTTTAAATTACTTCAGGTGAATTATATTTTAACAACAAGATACTCATCAATATTTAGCCTGGTTCCCTTTCAGACTTTTCTTGGAATTGATACAACACACACACGCGAACAGTGTACATATATAATTGTGACTTTCTACTAAAATATGACGCAGCATGACCTTGTTCTTAGCATGCCAAGGATTCATGGTTTGCGTCCCGTTGCCGCAAAAAACCGTGCTCTGTACTTTGGGATCGTGGATGGGTTGTGAGAGTGATTGTCAAATTCCACTACTCGATTATAGAAGCCCAAGAGTTGGCGGTGGGTGCTGCCACTTCAAAATTCAAGATAGCTAGCGCAAATGTAGCTTTGTGCGAATATCGGATACAAAACCAAAACCCAAATTGTACTAAAATAACAATACTGAAGACTCTCTATGTTCTTGTAACAACTCCGGCGGAATGTATAAAATTTTTCTCTTAATTTGATAATAATCAAACAATTAGATTTTTATCATAATTGGTGATCGTGACATGCAGATTTTGGAAATACCCAAAATTCATTTCATTCGTTTCAAAAGATTTCCTCAAAATATTTTCTAATGACCGTTCTTAATAACTTCAAAAAACATTTCGTAGCAAAATCCCAAATTCGATATCTTATGTCCCGAACCTCCAATTTATGTTGAGTTCGTGGCAATTTATTACATATGTAAAAATATTTCATACTTCCTTTAGTATGAATTAAGTGCAAAGCCATTTTTAGCCCTAAATGTACCAGGAATTGACAACTGAATTTTTTTAGTTATTCTGCCCGTTTTAATCATTCTCTCCGAACTTGCCTGTGCTTTCTGCTTGGTCAAGTATAGATATGTCTATATCCAGTTCCAACAAAAATAAGAAAAACCGATCTTTGAAACTTTGGTTTCAAGATTCACGAGATTCTAATAAATTATGTATTTTGTATTAATGAGAAACAGGCCTGCCATGGTCTGGGGGTTTAGGGTTCTCGACTCGCAATCTGCAGGTCGCAGGTTCGAATTACCTTCACCGAACATGTTCGCTCCTTCAATCGTGGGGGCGTTATAATGTTGCGGCCAATCCCATTATTCGTTGGTAAAACAGTAGCCCAAGAGTTGGTGGTGGATGTTGCTGATTAGCTACCTTCCCTCTAGTCTATCACTACTAAATTATATAACTCTCGTGTAGCTGCCCCCCCCCCAGTGGCACAGCGGTTTTAGAAACCGGTTTTTGATACCCATGGTGGGCAGAGCACAGATAGCCCATTGTGTAGGTTTGCGGGAAATTCATAACATAAACATGATGCGGAGCATCATTCTGCTGCACAGAATCGTGCAAAGTGAGAAATAGCAAATTATAAGTTATTGATCTTTAAACTAATACGAGTTCCAAATTAATCATTTTATCATTTTCCAAACAAAATACAATATAATAATTTTCATTCCAGGAGTTGGTGCAATGACAGGTCCATCTTTCTAAGTAATCTCTTTAAACTAAGCTAATTTATTTATACAATTAAAAATTGTGAATAGTTTTTCTTGGTTTATCTGTCTGTATTGGCGCAAAGCTACATATCTGCGCTGTATATGCAACGGAAATCGAACCCTAGCTTATAAGCCTCGAAGCTTACCGTTGAACCACCGAGGGATACTCCAAAAAAAGAACATATTTCGTTTCTACTTTAATGCTCTGTAAAACGTCAACTTGGACTCAATCTAAGAGCCTTGTTTATTATATTACATCAAACTGAACTGCAGAGTAAGTATAAGTACATTTCTAGTACTTATGAATATTTTAAAGTACACATTTATAGAATATTTTTTAAACAGTAGAAAGGGTTTTGTTTTTTTGGTACGATATAAGGCTTTTGGAAAATCTTACAGTTTTAATATTACCTGTGCCTTTATATTACATAAATGATTTAACCACATCATAGCAACTCGGATAATGAATTTTGTAAAAAACAAGAAATTTACTGCTTGTAATTAGCAGAAGTTTTTGCCCCAGAGCAGTATACTAATTACTATTCTGGGGCAAAAACTTTTATGCCAATTTTTTTCAGGTTAATCTTAACGAATTTGTATAGATTTTAATGCATCTCAGAATTTTGTTTGGTCCCCTACAAAAAAAAAAAACACACACACACAAAACTAAAATGTGTGTCATTAACAAAATAAGCTGTTTACCCTTTACTGTCACAAACCTGAGTTATATATGGAAAGAAAATTTTGGATGTTTTCCTCATGATCTATATATTTTGTAGTGACGTTTATCCAATTAAAATGTAGTATTTCTTGCTAGAACAACTGCTTACTCTATGTACCAGGTCCGCTGAAGGTTTCAGTTTTGATTTCACTACAACGTATTTTAAACAGTTAATTACACACACGATATTTCAACATTTTTGTCAATGTTATAAATTGCACATGTAATTAAAAAGGTGTATTATTGTGAATCTAGTTTCAAATGATCCCAGCTATAATAAACAATTATGTAGCAGAGTTCTAAACTTTTACATTGTTTATTTACTTCAGCTGATCGAATTAGAGCGGGTTAAAATGCTCATATTTAACACAGAGATACTCGTCTCTATGACATTCAAAGATACGCAGATGGTAATAAATTCAAACAGCTTAAATTATGCATTACCTAGTAGAAACTATACAGAACGTCACCGGTTGTTACTATAGTGAAAATCTGCAACTATAAAACTGTTGTAACAGAATGATTTCTATTCGCACGTCTAGAAAACAGCATTTATTGCTCAACAGAAAAACATGTTTTTAGCCACAGGATTATTTTGTAAGAAAAATATTAGTTTCAAGCCATAATGTGGCCAGCATCAAAGCACATATCTCCTAATATCCTCCATCCCAGTGATGAAGACCAGTTATGATCTTAAAGTTGGAGCTGTAATAACTGCGTTGATATGAGCATAAAAGGCATGACTCTGTTTCTATAGCAACCTGGTACATACTGAACATGTAAAGGGACACGAAAACACACTTGTAATCAGTAGTTCGAAATGCTATTTTTTTTCTGCATGGTAATGATGTTGTAAAAACATATCCACACGCGATAAAAACTACTAAAGTTTAATTAACTTAAAATAATTCCTGGAGTCACGTAAAACGAAGAAACACATATAACATGTTAGTAGTCAAATAAGCATCTACAGTATTTTTTGTATTTACATCTGTACAAAAATACTCTGAAATCTAAACACAGTATGATACAAAATAAAATAAAAAATGATGATAAGTTAAGATCTAAAATAATCATAGTAAAAATAATACTGGTCTCAATTAAAGATTTTACTTTCTCATTTAATTTGTTCATTTATGAACAAGTTATACTAAGTTGACTACGAATCAATAAAGATTGTCTAGATTTACGTTTCTTTTTTAGATTAGCTATATAATTTATGTTTTTTTCCTTATGTTATCCCTGTAATCTACGTTTTTTTAAGAGGTTATCCATATGATTTATGTTTCTTTTTTAGATTAGCTATATAATTTACGTTTTTTCCTTATGTTATTCCTTTAATCTATGTTTTTTAAGAGGTTGTCCATATGATTTATGTTTCCCTTTTTCAGAGATTTTCCGTGTAGTTTTAGTTCCCTTCTTTTTTTTAAAGTTTACAATATTGTTTTATTTTTGAATTATTTATTTGATGTGGAGATTACCTGTATAATTTTAGTTGTTGTGTTTGTTTTTTGTTGTTGTTTTTTTTTGGGGGGGGGGGTATCCATACAGCTACTTGGGGATGTTAAAGCAACTACAACTTAACAATAACATTTTTGAAGCATCATTTATCCAGTTAAACAGTTCGATTAATGAAATACTTAAATATATCTTAAACATATAATTAGTAAAACCGGGTTCTTTCAGTTTTTAATGTTGAATCAAACTAGAGCTATTTTCGAGTTACCTCAAACATAAAACATAAGTATGGTATTATTTCAAAGTTTGATATTGATTGTTTTATAATCAGTTACTGCAAAACAAACAAACACACACACACACACACACAAGGAATAAAATGCATTGGAGTTCTGTATTCATAAAATAAGTTTTAAATTATGTTCTTAAACTGTTATTGGTAAATGAAGCCAGAATTCTTACTGTTACCAGCATTCTCTAAATGAGAACAGTCTCGCTAATATCACAAAGCAATATTCGGTAAATGACGCCAGAATTCTTACTGTTACCAGCATGCTCTAAATGAGAACAGTCTCGCTAATATCACAAAGCAATATTCGGTAAATGAAGCCAGAATTCTTACTGTTACCAGCATGCTCTAAATGAGAACAGTCTCGCTAATATCACAAAGCAATGGTCGGTAAATGACGCCAGAATTCTTACTGTTACCAGCATGCTCTAAATGAGAACAGTCTCGCTAATATCACAAAGCAATATTCGGTAAATGAAGCCAGAATTCTTACTGTTACCAGCATGCTCTAAATGAGAACAGTCTCGCTAATATCAAAAAGCAATATTCGGTAATAGAAGCCAGAATTCTTACTGTTACTAGCATGCTCTAAACGAGAACAGTCTCGCTAATATCACAGAGCAATATTCGGCAAATGAAGCCAGAATTCTTACTGTTACCAGCATTCTCTAAATGAGAACAGTCTCGCTAATATCACAAAGCAATGTTCGGTAAATGAAGCCAGAATTCTTACTGTTACCAGCATGCTCTAAATGAGAACAGTCTCGCTAATATCACAAAGCAATATTCGGTAAATGAAGCCAGAATTCTTTCTCTTACTAGCATGCTCTAAATGAGAGCATTCTGGCTAATATCATAAAGCAATATCTTTTTCTGCACCTTTAATGCTGCTGCTTACCGTCTCTTTTCTTCCGTAGCAACAAAAACAAAGATGATGCCTTTGCTGAAGATTTTAGGTCGTCCGTGCCGTTGATTTCCTCATCTGTTAGATCCCAGGACATAGAAACTGGCTGACTGCTAGATGTTATTAAAGGTACAAAGAGGAGAGCACGTGCGCTTTGTCTTACTTTCATCGATAGCAAGCATGAAAATAACATAACGAGCAACATGACATCCCTAATACAAATTAGCAGACGTTGCTTCAGTTGTTCCCCTATGATCAAGAGATGATAACTCTGGAGTTGAAAGATAAACTTCACATCTCTCCTATCGCAACATTCTACTGACTTTGTAACGTAGTGAGGATCACTTAGCAACTCATCAACCTTAAGTTAGAGTGTTCAAGTGCTGCCATCTAGTGTAAAGTAGCTACATATCACATGCGCTGATGTCGAACGACTTTTACACCACGTATGAAAAAATATTCTTTCCGAGACGTACAATGGCTATATTAAGTAATGTTTTTAATTCCAATGTCATATGCTAAATATCGCATAATTAGAGTAGTATACAAATACAATTTTATTATCATTAATAATCGAATTGGTTTACATATTGAACTGTTGAAACTTTTATGAAAATATAAGTGATTTTCACATTTGTATTCCGCTAGTGTCATTATTCTACTGCTGATAACAATGTTAGAATACCAGGATCTACCGTTCATTTTTTCTCTAATCTCTATAAGAGATGCAAGGTTATTACATTAATGTGACAAAATAATGACTCGTAATATTAACAATTCCAAGAGTCCTAGTCAGTTGCAATATATATATAATTACTTCTAAATGTTTTAAGTTATGTTTGCTATAGACTTTTGGTGTACAAACATTGGTTGATTAAAGATATAAATATGTATTCGTTGAAATATATATATAAAGTGAAATGTTTTATCTCCTACTTGATATTTTCCACGGGTTTTTATTATATGTATTGAATTTATTCTGTTCCCATCAACACAGTATAGAGTGTTTCACAGAAGTTGTTTTCTTGGCACTATTTTTTCCGCGGAGTATCGAATCCCAGATTTTATTTAGCTTTGTAAGTCTGTAAACTGACCCACAAGGGAACTTTACAAAAGTACCTTTTCAGCGTAACAAATGCTCTTCATCCTTGAAACGTAGAACATGTATTTGAGTGTTTGGTTCGCTTTGCTTTCAATTAGACGTTTCACACGTGTAAGATCTGGCTTCTCTAAATAATTGTACCTTTATAATAATTCAAATTTTCACTGTTTTTTTTTCGACTTCATCCATACCTTGAATTCTTGTAAAGATACTTTTGTAGTCACCATTTCTTCTTTGACTTTAGAATTTGTATTCCAATACTTCCATCATCGACAGAGATGTCACGATAGTAATATCGGCCAGGTTAAGGTACCAGTTTTATATGCGCTTTTCTTTTGTGGATTTGGAGTTTCCCCGATGCTAGGGAGTAAAAGAATTTTACTTGGGCCCTTTCTTTTTTGTGTGTATGTATGTGTTCTCATATCGAAATACAGCATCCTATCAATTATCACCCTCTGTTGAGGACCATTAGAGCTGTCTAGAGCAAGTTTATTTATATATATTTGTAAACTCAAGATAACGCCTGTGGAATATATAACAAAGAGATTACCATTAGTATTTAATGGATCTGCCCTTTTAAATATCTCGGGTAGAAACATAGTTACGCATCGTATTTATAAGATCCGAAAATGTGGCCTGTTAAATTGTATTCCATTCCTGTCATGAAACGATCAGGGACAGATCATACATGCTCGATAGGGTTCATATTGGGCGATTAACCAGGCCACGAAAGTGTGTTAAATGGCCTTACCACTTGCATAAAGACATTGCATTGTCTGATTAACTTCTCATTGGCATTAACAGATAGAAGACCTTACTAGAGAATTAGGAGCAGTGGTCACCCCTTTAAATGCCATTAAGAGTGATTCTCCAACTGCTCTAATTCCACCCCAGACCATAACAGCTATACCAACCGCTATATCTTGTCGTGGCTTGCACATGGTTCTACGAAAGTTACTGAAGGATAGTCGCGAAACTCAGGTGTATTTACTGTTTGAGAAGTATGCAAATCTGGACTCATCGGAAAAAAAGTACAGTGTCCCAAATAGCTGTCGACGTAAAATATTTCCTGAAGTTTGTATGTTTGTAGTTTAAGCACAAAGGTACACAATGTTTTTATTATATAACTTCAAAATTTGTTACATGTTCTCAGAGATACATTCAGGTTTTCAAACGATGATGATGTATTATGAAATAAAGACCTTGCAGATCCATCTGGACAACTAATTAGAACTACAATATTAACTTCTATTTCAAAATCATCTTTGCAATAAATTACACATTCTGTTAACTGTTTAGTTGTGCTTCTATCAGCTACAGCTGTTCAGCCAATATGTCATTAAAGTGTGGTTCAAGACCTTGGCTACTAACCCAACTTCAAGGTGTCCATTACTGGCTTAGAGGGTGTATCTTCCATAAGACTTTCCAATTTGTCAACAGTGGGTTGTGGGAGGTTATTTTATGTTATGAATACCTTGGTCTGTGCTACTGGTTGAAACACCTTGTCTTCAGGACTTTCACGTGCACTTGGATCAAAATTCAACATGCTTCCTGTGTCTCTTTGCTCTTATATTTCTCTATTCTTCAAGATGTTTAGGTCTTACATGTTTCTGAAGAGAATGTTTCACAAAAATGAAATAAAAGTATTACAGACATCGTAAAAGGCAGTCTCGTTTCTTATTGCCGACTTTAACTAAGTTTTAAAAACTTCATCTTTTTCCTATGATTTTTTTTATCAAACTGAGTATACTTTGTCTTTCTCACTTTTTATTTGTTTGTTGTCCTATTTTTTACTACTATACTAAATGATGAATGTTGGAATCATGAAAAAATCATTAGTAAATATATTCTACATTTGTATTTCGACCTTTCGCCTGATTAGCATCATACAAAGCTTAAACTTTCAACAAGATCACATGACTCTGCGTTTGACAATATCTATAATATCGTAACAATATATATAAATATTGTTAAAGCAAACACGTGCACAAGTATTCCAGTATGTAATCTCCTGCAACGAGTGTAACTTTCGTTTCTAAGTTAAATTTGAACTACGAGTATATTATTTTTCATTTCTTAATTCTGGTCCATCCATAGTTTGCACTACTTTGATCGAAATTGGCAAAATCTATTATATTTGGGATCCTGAAATTAGCAAGGAAAATCCTATTCCAGACCCATAAATCCTGGAGCCTCGGGACAAATCTTGAAAAGTGGAAACACTGTTGGTTGGTTGCAGGTTTATTATTAACCACAAAGCTACACAATGACGTATCTGCTGTGCCCAACACGGATATCAAAACCCGGTTTTTAGCGTTATAAGCCTTCAGACTTACCGCTGAGCCACTGGGAGATGAGGGGTGGGGGCTGGAAACAAGGCCAATCAAGTGTAAAAATCCAAGTGTAAAAACGTTACGATTACTTTTCGTTCTTCATCTTGCTTTAGAATCATACAAATGATTCGTTTGTTTTTTTTTTTGTTGTTGTTGTTTTTAAGACAGTCTTATAAGTAATCAGTTAACAAAAAAATAATATAAAGATTAATTTTTACCCGTGTAATAATGTAGCAGAATACAGGTTAATTTAACATTAGAAGTTTAGGCTAATTCATTTTAAATATCATATACAACACACGTTAGAAAATTGACATTCTGATAATACCAATGTCATATAGAAGGCGGAAAAGGCATTTTCTGACATAAAAATAGTATTTTATCATATATATATAAATATATGTTCATATGTGTATCTAACACTTGTATTTTAATTGAAGAAAAATTAATTTTATTATTAGAGGAAATCATAACGTAATTCCGTCAGGAAAATTTTGCGTTACCTTTATCTCCTTCTATAAACTACGAAGATCTGAGGTTATTACATAAACTGAAATAAGCATTATACAGTGGATTGAATATATTAAAGGTGTTTCATTTTCTTTTGTCTTGAACCTCCTAAAGAAAAGGTTTTGTTTGTTTGTTTGGAATTAAGCACAAAGCTACACAATGGGCTATCTGTGCTCTGCCCACCACGGGTATCGAAACCCAGTTTCTAGCGTTGT
>NW_013665887.1:146420-163144 GCF_000517525.1 Limulus polyphemus
AAATCGCTTTGTTTTAGAAATATATATGTTTAAGGATTTTGGATATTTAAATCGCTTTGTTTTAGAAATATATATATACATATATTTATTTAAGGATTTTGGATATTTAAATCGCTTTGTTTTAGAAATATATATGTTTAAGGATTTTGGATATTTAAATCGCTTTGTTTTAGAAATATATATGTTTAAGGATTTTGGATACTTAAATCGCTCTGTTTTAGAAATATATATATATTTTTGGAACGTAACTACTATTTTGTCTTGAATCTCATGAAAATCAATGTGTGTTTCAAGTTTTTTCAATTAGTTTATATGTACAACAGTTGAACAAAAATACGACACATCCGAGCTTGATAAGCTTTTTCTCGTTGACTACAAATATTTTGTCGTGTAAAAAAACAACTTGCAGGGGTTAGTAAACTTATTTTGTTACTTGAGGAAATACAATATATGATTGCCTTTTTTACAACTAGACCCTCTCCAGTAGCTTAGCAGTATGTCTGTAGTTTTACAATGCTAAAAACCTGGTTTCTATAACTGTGGTTAGCACAGACTATTGTGTTTCTTCGTTCTTAACAACAAACAAACAAAAACCTCATTATATTTTCCGATGATATGAATATTTTATCAATAAGTTTTATTTATTTTTCAAAAAAAATAACTTGCTATTGTAAAATAACAAACATGTTTTAAAACATATGGAAGGATATTAAAGCAAGAAAAATATTTTCAAATATTTCTTGATATTATTTTTTATATTTTTTATATTTTTGTATAATAAAATATGTCGAACAAATAAATACACACACATGCAACAACGATACGAATAGTAACAGTTAGATGTTTTAAGTCTGATTTTTTCTAGTTATTAACATTTTCTATCTGAACGTTGCGCTGTGTTGGTCAGTTTTAACATCTTAATATTGTTTCATGTTGAATATTATTCAGAGTTAGTCAGTTTTAACACCTGAACATTATTCCATGTTGAATATTATTCAGAGTTAGTCAGTTTTTAACATATGAACATTGTTCTATATTGGCCATTTTTAACATATGAACATTGTTTTGTTTGGTCAATTTTCTTTAAAGACTAACAACAAAAATTAAATCCCATTAATGTATTTGTCATTCTTAGGTTGCCTGCATTATAATATACCTTTTATTTGTATTATAGAATTAGCAAAATACAAAAATTTTGTTAATGAATTAATTTTTATGATCGCATTCTATTTCAATGAGGTAATTTGGAACCACGTTACATTTTGTTGATATTGGTTCCTATCTGTCACATACTTACATTAACATGAAAGTTGTGAAATCGTTTACTTTGAACTGTAAGTTAGCAGATAGCTAGTGTTGTTGTTCAGGGAATATGCCAGGTATTAAGAAAAATCAGAAATATGAAAGAAAAGTCTGTAAACTGTAAAAGTAAAAAGTTTTGAGTTTTTAAAAACAATGAGCAATTTTAAAATTGCGAGAGCTCTACCTTTGAAATTTAAATAGGAATTTTAGCTGGAAACTCGTATCAGTTTATTACTCAATTTTTTATATATAACTTACAATTATCTTAATAAAAAAAATGTTTACACGCACTCACACACACGTATATACGTGTGTAGAGAGATATATTAATGTGTGCTAGCTTTTTGTGAAAAATAGACATGGTTTGAGAAGTCTAATGGGAGTTGACAAAGGTTCTCAAGAAAAAAAAACAATATAAGTCTTTGAAGAAGATCCGTTATTGTTGGAAAAATACAATGAAATAAATAGTTGCACAAATATAACATCAAATAGTTCTAGCTTCGCATTTTACGAATTCTCATAAGAAACAGGAATTTCGCATGTTAGGCTTATCTAAAACGTGTAATTTTATTTATTCCAAAGTTTTCATGGACAATGAAAACGCCACATTTTCTGAGTATGCCTTTATAATTTCATTTGTTACAACAATGTTTCAGGTGGCATATATGAAATTGGCACGATATTTCTTTTGTAAAAAGTAAAATTTTTATCTAAGATTTTATGTTATATACTTTACCTAGAAGATCTGACAAAACAAAAACATACAAATATACCACTTGAAAAATAAATCACGAAAAACAAAATATATATTATTGCACGAAAACAAATAAAGATGGTAAAAACAATAAAAATAACGTTACAACTTAAAATAACATTTCATTGGTGTCGCCAGGGTTTTTTTCAGGGGTGGACATTTCTGAAATCAGTAACACATTTAGGCCTAAGTAAACCGTGAGTCAGTAGCAGTCCAGTACACGATCCATAGCAAAGTTCATGTCACATTAAAGAAACAGTCAAAGAAGGTTAAGAAAATAAATTTATAGCGCCACGTTAGGCAGTTTTAGGTGCACCAGATTTAATTTTTCGTGACCATCAAAATGTAGTTGAGGTTTAAAAAGGTGTGTCATTCGCGCCTACCGACCTTCCCCTTGGCGACGCCTATGAATTTCTTTGGATTTGACGTTCGAGATTCAAAAGCTTAGGAAAAAAAAAGAAGCTTGTAATGAACCGAAATAGGTAGACAATGAAATATTCTGTTAACACAAATATTCCATATTTTCCCAACAGATTTAACACCTTACCTTCATCTATAATAACATAGTCAGAATATAATATAATTTAAAGCGTAATCTGATATCGGGTATAAACGAGTCCTAACAATATTGTACACAAGTTAACACGCACAGTTTGTTCTGAAATCTGTAACAGATGTCAGTAACAACGTGTTCAAAACTAAATGAAATCGATTAAGTTCGTTAATGGTTAAGACAAAACACTTTGCCAATATAATTTTTTTTAGCAAATAGTATCTAATTAATACGTGTTACATCATTACTATTACACTGATAAAGTAACAGGAAGTTAACACGCCTGCCAATGAAATTTGTTTACTGTAAAGGGCGCGTTCTTTTAGAACAAACCAAGATGCTCATTCGTTTTATGACTGATGTGTTTAATCAGAACAAATTTTAATTTTATGGTTATCAATAGTAAACAATACACATCGGAAACTTTACATGATTACCATTTATACGAAAAAGTCGAAACAAAAAACATTTATGTTTGATTAGGTTCTTAACTCCAGTGTCAAATCTTCATATTTAAGTATGTAGATGGCGCTACCATCACAGTGTTGGGGCCAAGGAAGTCGTCACATGTTGAACTGGAGATATTTAGGTTTTCTTTTCAATATGAATTGTTTGAATAATTTTATCACATTTAGTGGAATTTTACGTACTACCTCTATCAATGCTTGATTAATATAAGTTAAAAGTTGTATTTTCATAATTCTATGTTATCACATGTCTTTTTTAAACGTTAATTCTAAATTCATTTCAAAAATAATTACTGATTTTATTCTTAATCATTATAATTACCGCAAATAGATTTTCTTTCTTGTCGGTTATTTTCTTTGTTATATAAAAAGAAAAAGTTCTTCTAGTGAAACTTTAAAATATTAATTACAAGATATTTTCTTATAAATTTAAAACAGATGTTACTTCAATTCTAACACTTCTGGCAAGCAATGGGTTTGCCATCTAGGGGCTCAAATACGAACTATGTCTACCTAATAAAAGCAACATAGATACATATGCTCAAATATTATATACCTAACAAATGTAGAATAAATCAAAATAGGAATATTTCAATGTACTATTAAAGCATTTGATTATAAAATATTTGAAAATACAAATACATATAATATAAACAATATTTATCTTGAAAATTATTGTAAACTGTTTTCAATCTAGACGTCACACGGAAGTATCTCTGCTTAAAATTATTGAACCAAGTATCAATACAATACCACAAGTTAGTAATTAGTATATATATAGAATAATCAATATATTTTTTAATTTCAAAATCCTCAAAAAATATAAATCCATTTCAACAGTTTTCACAAATGTTTGATGATATGAATATAAAGATACTTGATACCATTTTTCCGTAAATTTCTATATGATCCATTATCATGCCCATAATTTTTATCTTTTCAAACCTATTACGAAGAACAAAACATAGTTATGGCGTAGGACGTTTCTATTTAACAATAGCTCTCCTAGGTATAACAAAACCGAAAATATATTTACTTTTAGTTTGTTTGACATTCACTTTTGGGAGAAAATATGTTAATTGATTCTGGAAAAAATACGTATATAAATATTTTTTATCAGTTTCTTTTTCCTATTTTTAATCAATCTGTGTGAAACATAATTTATATAGATATTATATTTCTGAGCTTATACGGTATAATTATGTGAGTGTTGAAAAAACACTGAGAACGTGATGGCGTCTGTGTTATCAAAAATTGTAATTTTTTATAAGGAATAAAAAACTATGATTTTTTTTTAGTCGTAAGGATTAGTAAAAATACAGCAAAATCTTAGAACAAGATATCCATATCATCATACAGTTGGAAAACTGCACAAAATTAAACTCAACTGCTATAATTTATAATGTGCAGTTAAATCACTTCTAATAAACAATTTTGTTTCTTGACACCTGTGAAACTAAAACTTTTTATTCATTGGTTAATTTCGTTGTATCTCTAAATTATAGTTAATCACAGGAAATCTTCGTACATTTAATTTAGAACAAACTAAATTATATAATCTGTATGCTTTAAAACAAAACAGAAATTTCAACTTCATATAGGAATGGAAAACTATAAGTGTATATGATCTGTCACACGTTAATTTAGCTACTTCATCATATATAACTAATAAACAACATTGGCGAAGAATTTTGATGTATAAAAATTATAAGAAACAGTACATCCTTCTTCAATCTTTAAATCTTCATATTTTACTTTACTTAACACTTGTGATCTCAGAGATTGGATAGTAATATATTAGAAAAACAGTAGAGATACCATACATATTCAATTTTAAAAGTAAATTTGTTGAGCCCTTTTTGTTAATGTTAAAACTAGGATTTTGTTAAAACCAGGTCTCTATTGTTAAGGAACAAGATTAGCATAACCAGGTTTGGTTAATTCCTTTGGTAAAGTCAAGATAAGACAGGTTGGTGGTTAAATACACGGTACAATGACTCTAAGTAGACTCCGAGATTGTTTTATTGACTTCAACAATATTAAATATAACTAAAATGTTTTTGGCACACGATGTAGGAGTTTACAAAATAATTCTAATTACATATAGAATATGAGTATATAAGTTTTCTCTTAATCTCAATTTCTTCTTAAAATTTAAAAATTGGCACTTTTCTAAACAACAATTCTGCAACTTACAAAGAAAAAAAATAAAGTTCGGAACAAAACACCTTCAAATGTTTGTGCTAATTCGCTTTTCAATCTTCTCAAAATCTCTTGTTTTCACTGTCACAATTTATACAGCAATAGTGTTCATAAGTGACAAATTACAATAGTTTCTACGTAGGTGAATTTACAAATATTACACTGAATTATTACAGACATTATTCAAATAATCATTCCTATTACTGGTTGATAAAAATCTCATTGCTGAGTTTAACGGTAATGTGCAGTTTGGAGAATCTTATAATCAGAGAGTAATTACCAAATAAATCACTATAAATATTTTCAAACGATCGTTCATGGAAATCTGATAGAGATTAACCCTAATGTATAATTTTGAGAATTTAATACTCAAAGGGCAGTTATCGAATTCTGTCCTTTTTCATATTGAACCAAAAGATTGGTTTAAATTTATCTGATAATGTGATAACTGTGAACAAAACAATTCTGAGATTTCAATTTGTCTCCAGATGTCACCACTTTCAAGTCTCCTTAACTAATGCACATTTGTGACAGTACGTTATTCAACAAATAATTTCATACAAAATAAAGATAACAAAAAGTGTAAATGTTCAGAAAAAAAAAAGAGTTGTGTTAACAACTATACAACATGCTACAAGTTTTTCATAGTTAAGTTTCGATGAATTGGGCAAATGGTTTTATGAATTACTTTGACAGTCTCTCTCGTTGTACCGAGAAAGGCAACAAAAGGCAATATGCATTCACATTTAATTTTTAATTAAATTAGGAAGCTATTTGAAATCGTTGTCGACATGCTTAAATTCAAAGAAGCGTGAGATTTCTTATAATTATGTAAAAAGAAAAAACTCTGTCATCAATTAAAGGTAAGAAAGAAAACGTAATATTTGGCACCATATTTGTACATTTCCTTGTTTTCTAGTTTCGGTAAGGCTTGCAGTAACTGTATCGATGGTTCATATGTTGACTGAAGGAGCCGGAATGAGAAAATCGTTTCAGACACTTTTGGCACTGGAAAGGTTTCTCGCCACTGTGAAGTCGCTTATGTTCCGTTAGATGGTGCTTGTGTTTGAAGGCTTTGCTACATTCACTGCATTGGTGAGGTCTTTGACCTAAAAAGACATTTTAAAAGAAAAGAAAACTATTACCTACGTGAGAGAACTTTGCTCCAAATAAAAGATAATTAAAAATAAGTTAATCTTCAAACTGAAATAAATCTTACCTACTTAGCAGATAAACATAAAACTCGAGTAGTAAAAACAGTCTTTGTCATTTTAACACCTAACTACACTATTTAAATGCTTCTTCTTTGTTTATACCAGTGTTTATACAGTTGATAGCATTTAATAATTTTCTTGTTTGTTTGATGAATTTCGCGGAATACTTCTCGAGGGCTATCTTAATTTTGAAGTGATAGACTAGAGTCAACATCACCCACCGCCAACTCTTGCGGTACTCTTTTATCAACGAATAGTGGAATTGGCCAACACATTATAACACCTCCACGGCTTAAAAGACGAGCACGTTCGGTGACAGGGATTCGAGCGCCCTAGCCGCCAAGCCATACCAGGTTTAATATTTTCCTTAATATATATAAGCTGATGTTTCGCGACTTTTGTATATAATTTTTCTGATTTTGTTTATTTTACGTACTTATTTCTTGATTATTAATATTTTATCTCGTTTCTGACGCACATGCAAGCGTTAGCTGAAGCCAATGATTGATTAGCTAGCCACTTATAAGTACTGTTCAGGTAACACTGTATCATCCATGTCTACTAAATAACATTGTGCTGGCATTCTGTTGATGTCTTTCAGGAGATTTATTTTCTCCATATGAGCAAGAAAAGAACTCATTTAAGTGTTTTCTTGACTGACTTACCGGAATGTTCGTATTTGTGTCGAGCCAGTGAACTTTGTTTGCTAAACACTTTGGTACACTGGTCACATCCATATAAAGTTTCTCCTTCTGACTTGCCTACTGAAAGCTTTTTCTTTTTCACCTCAATCACATCACCTTGCTCAGGTTTTAGATTTTCTTCTGCGACAATTCGATGCCCTTCTCTGCTAACCTGAGAACGATTTTGTAATATATTACTTCGATGTTATATGATAGTACTTGTACTTGAAATAAAATGGAGAAAATGTATACTGAAATTCGGACAATTTTGTTTTTGTATATTTTTTTGTATCATTACTCTACGTTATTCTGTAAAATCTTGACGTGAAAAACGAAAAAAACATTTTGATTGGATTAAACGTTTTTGATTAGATCTATCTTAGAGCACCTTTCATTAATTGCACCCTACAATATACGCTTCTATAAATAATCACTAATTCTAAAAAGTACGAATTTCTAACCACTCAAAATTAGCAATACCTTTCTCCCGAACCTTTTCGAATTGTCCACTTGCCAGCTTTCATTGCTATCCGGAGGATACACATTTGTGTCAGATCTTTCATTCCTAATAGCTGGAGTTAATCTTCCTTCCAGGCTGTTTTGTTCGGGTGAAGATGGTATTTCTTCACTTCCTGGAGAATGAGGATTTAGTCCTAGCGAAGAACCACTAGTGGGACTTGAAGGCCTGTTGTCCATAATTACAGACATTCTTGGGTATTCATGATGAGGGCTTGTGGAATTGGAGGGATAATTATCACACGTCCCAACATCGTTATACACCACGGATCCAGCAGATCTATCTTTGGTAAGAACTCTGAAAGCGTTACCTTGGTGTTCGTATCTGTGTGTAAAAAGTGTAGTACTCACATTTTCAACACAGTTTCCGTTTGTGGCACAATGTTCAGTGTTTTTGTTCGAGACAACTGATATACGACTGGATTTTTGACTAAGGTTTATTACTTCACATTTGTAATCTTGTGCTTTAAAATTATCGTGATCGTTTTCATGATGAGGGGAAGTCCGTTCTTTGTTTAAAGATAGATCCAGCGGCAAATCACAGTCCGGCTCAACAAACTGAGTATTTAACAACTTATTTTCATGTGTTCCAAAATAGGGTGGAAAGACACATGGAGATCCACAGCCAAAGAAGATATTTTGACTGTGAGCAGAAGGTGGTATGATTCTACCAGATGGAATCACACTCTTATAATTTGAGAGAAAATCTGACATGGCAGGAAAATTGAGCAGAGACTGAGGTTTGTACTGCGGGATGTTCAGGAAGTGTCCATCATAATATGACTGATCCTCATACGATAATGACGGTTCTATTTTCGTGTACTTTGTAAATGAAACCTTCGGTATTTGGATTGGCGGATTTTTATAAATGTTTTTATCTTTTTTAGCTTGAAACCAGGCTTGTACTATTTTTGAAGAGCATCCGATTTCTCTTGCCATCTTCATGATTTCGTATTTTGCTGGATTTGGGTTCCGATTATGAAAAGCTTCTAATGCTATTAACTTATTTCCACTTAACATATTATGAATTGGAACATTTTTTTCATCATTTAAATAAAGAGTTCTGGCAGTTTTACCCGGATTTCTTTCATCTTCACTTTCAATTGACGATCTGGGTGAGCATCTTTCAAGATCGGAAGAGTTTTCATGTTGTATGACAACACCTTCCAAATTATCAACATCCTCCCCGTTTATTGTATCATTCTCTAGACTATTTTCACCATTTACATTCTCATTGGCTGACTTTGAACTATCTGCACATATTTTGTACCGATCATACTGGATATATTTAATTCTCTTTGCAAACTGCTCATCACCAGATTTACATTGAAATTGCTCTTGATCAATTGGGCTAGACCCTATCTTCAAGCTAGATAGTAGTTTTCCTAGAGGAATCTTCAGGGGACGATAAAATGGGGGTACATTCAATAGTTCAGAGAGAAGCCCGCTACGTCCATTTTTGGAATCGCGAGTCTGCTGCTGCTTAGCAATCGTTTCGTCTACAATTTCAAGAATTTTTTTAACAGCTTTTAGATCACTCTCTGGTGAGAAATTCGGAGACGAAGATGTAGTTGTTCGTTCTTTATCAGAAATGTTAGCTTCCTCTCCACTCTTTGTCTCAAAATCAAGATCGGTATTTGATGACTTTGATGGACTAAGTAATAATGATGATAGACTCGAAGTTGTGGAGAGAACATTTGAAACGCTAGTTAGTGTTGAAACTGGTAGATAATTCGTACGAGTGTTTGGGTTTTGAGGATCAAGAACACTATGTAAAGAAAGTTCTAAAGGGAGCGTAGACTGGGTTGCAGCTTGAGGTTTCTTTTGTTTGGTTACATCTATTGAAAATTCTTCTTCTGTAGGTACATAGTCTTCAGAAGAACCAATGGCAACAAGACTACTTAAGTGGTACTTTGGCACAATTGGGCGGATGGTGTTTTGTTTATTTCCGCGACCTTGCAAAAGTTTTGTGTCTACTTTCCGAACCTAATACAAAGAAATAACTCTGTTTTAAGACAAGTATTTAATAATTGTTTTAATAAAAGTATATGTTCCCTGCATAGTAATGTGTTAGGAGTAACATTGTTAAGGTTATTGTAAATAAACGAAAAATAAACGAAATTCGTGGGTGGTTCGATCAGGCATGAATTTTATCATATCTCTTACTTTTAGTAATATTTTAGAAATTATTTTAGAAAATGTTCTTCTAACATTTTTTTTTAAATTGCCACTGGCAAATAAATGTACAAGAAACACTAAAGATGTTGTTAACAAACCTGTATTACCAAAACCAACGACGCTTTTATTTTTCAGAATATTATTGCCAATTCCTGGATGTCGTTTTTTCTCCTTAGGATAAAAACATTATGGCTACTTTCAGACATTAGTAGTACCGTGTTAAACTTCTGACCATGACACGGTCTTTGGGTTGTGATGTGTGACATACTTCCAGTTAACCCAGTATAACGGCCTCAACAAGGGAATCAGCAATCATAAAAGCTGAATTTTTGATCGTGTAATTGCATGTCACATCTGTGGAGTCGTGACGTCAGAAACCTTTGACCCCACGAGGGCATCCTTTAGAAGGTGTAGTGATACTGGATAAGTCCCCTTGTGTTGAATTTGGGAGCACAGCCACTTAAGTGAATTCCTAGTAGTGGATGATTCAGCCATCTTGGTCATAATAAGATCAGATTGTTCGTAGAGGGAAGTTACTGAAAATGCCCCCAGTGGCACAGCGGTATGTTTGCGGACTTATACTGCTAGGAACCAGGTTTCGATACCCGTGGTGGGCAGATCACAGATAGCCCTTTGTGTAGCTTTGTGCTTAATAACAACAACAACTTCTCTAAAACTTATTTGATTTAAAAGCGGAATACTACTGACTTAATTTTGATATCTTGAGATAAATTTGTTCTGCCAATCTCAGCTGTAGTTTATGTTTTTCTTTGTTATTAAGCGTAAAACTTAACAATGGCGGTATCTGTGATATGCTCATCGCGAGTATCTAAACCCGATATTTAGCATTATAAGCCCTCAGACTTACCGTTGATCCGTCGATAGGGCAGATGTAGTTTAAAAATCTTAAGATGAACACTTTAGGAAAAGTTCTAGATATAGTTTTTGAAATCTTAGGATGAACACTTTAGGCCAAATTCTAGATATAGTTTTTGACGTCTTAGGATGAACACTTTAGGACAGGTTCTATATATAGTTTTTGAAATCTTAGGATGAACACTTTAGGACAAGTTCTAGATATAGTTTTTGACATCTTAGGATGAACACTTTAGGACAAGTTCTAGATATAGTTTTTGACATCTTAGGATGAACACTTTAGTACAAGTTCTAAATATAGTTTTTGACATCTTAAAATAAATTTACAGAAATTATTTATGGTTTCCATTATGCTAACTAATATTACGATTCGTTTAAGGGACGTATGATAAAAACAGTATTGCGTAAAGACAAACATAATATTATTTGTCTTTAAATGGGTATCAGAATAATTAGGTTTTAAAATATTTTAGTATATGTTAAGTACAAAACTTTTACAAATAAATATCTTACCTTCACGTTCACTATAAGACACTTTTTACTGGTCATGTGAGATGAATACGAGCCTGAATGAGAGAACCTCTTGTTACAATTCGGACAGGCAAATGGCTTCTCGCCACTATGGATACGGACATGTTCCTTGAGGTGGTGCTTGAATTTGAAAGACTTTTCACATTCTAAACACTTAAACTTCCGAAGCCCGTAACTTACATTGTTGTTGTTGTTGTTTAACTGTTGCTGTTCCTAAAACACGACGAGAAAAACACTCTTTATACAATGCAATGCTAAAAGGAACATTCTAAACTTAATCTTCTGATGTCAGGAACTAACATTGTTGGTGTACCTAAAGCACGGCAAGAAAACCATTCTTTATATAATGTAACACTAAAGGGAACCTTCTAAACACTTAAACTGCCAAAGTCCTGAACTATCAATTTTGCTCTTCTTATCAGGCAGGTGGCAGCACTTCCTACGTAGGGATGGCTCGGATTGTTCATCGGAATAGTATTTTCAATATCTCCTCAATAGATCATCAGAATTTTACAATACTATACGGTTTTTCTTTTTATAACAATATCTATGTAATGACTGAGTCATAAATTCTGGGAATGTTTATAAATAACATAGAAAAATGTTTGAATTTCTTGTTCTTCTTTCTTCTGCTTCATTTATATTACATTTAACTCAAAACCAAAATTATGGTGTCAACCAATTTCACTGAGGTAATATAGTTTCAAACGGAAAATCCGCATTTAGAAGTATTATTAATAACTAGTAGTAATTAAAACAATAATAATTTTAGTGTAAACGATGTTATCATACCCCTTGAAGTTAGCTTTCTTACAAAAATTTGGTGTTTTTGGTGTGTTTTTTTTAAGCTTAAGTACAGGGTGAAACAGGAATTACCAGTCAATAATAGATAAACAACAAATATTAAAGTTGGAACCTCTTTGTATTTAGAACTTGTTATAAATACAACCTTCCTGAAACACTGCATTGGAAAAGGCAAGCAAACAAGCAAGGAAAAACTTTTTAAAAAAGGAAGTAAATGTAGGGATGGCTAATATCAATTCTTCAAAAACAATGTAAACAAGATAGTAGGGATGGCATTTGCATCATCTCTGCATAATAGCACAGGCAAGAATTAACATATAACAGTTGAGTTTAATGTATCCTATTTTTGTCTGTTAACATTCTACTACACTGTGTGCCTGTCTATTAGGTAGGGATGATGGAAGTGCCATCCCTACTATCTTATTCGTATTGTTTAAGAAAAATTGATATTTACCATCCCTAGATTTACATCTTTTTTTTAAATGTTCTTTCTTTAGTTGTACTATGTAACACTAAAGGAAATATTCTAAGCACTTAAGTCTCCGAAGTCCAGAAGTAACATTTTTGCTCTTCAAGTGTTGCTGTACCTAAAGCACGGCGAGAAAAACTCTCTTTATACAATGTAATTCTAAAGAGAACATTCTACACTTAAGCTTCCGAAGTTCACAATTAACACTGTTCCTAAAGATGGCGAGAAAAACAATCTTTGTATAATGTAACACTAAAGGGAACATTCTGAACACTTAAACTTGCAAAGTCCACAGTAAACATTGTTGCTGATCAATGTTGCTCTTCCTAAAGCGCGGCAAGAAAAACGTTTTTTTTTACAATGTAACACTAAAGGAAACATTCTGAACATTCTAAACAATTAAACTTCCAAAGCCCAAAAATAACATTGATGCTTATCAATGTTGCTCTTCCTAATGTAACACTAAAGGGAACATTCTAAACACTTAAACTTTCGAAGTCCGAAATTCACATTGTCGCTGTTTAAGTGTTGCTGTTCCTAAAGCAGGACGAGAATCAAAACACTCTTTATTCAATGTAGCAAGCATTAAAGGTAAAAATTTGAACATTTTATAGCAGAGATGATTCAACAATATATTTTTTGAGTAAAACCAATATTTTCGTATTTTATGAAACAATGTAAATTTTTTTGGTAAACATTACTAAAGGCTTCTACAGTCTATTATCGGATTCTTTGATAACGTTTCGGACTCCACTTTTTAAGATGCTTAATACACTCCCTAAATATTAGAATAAAATAATTTGTTCTTGTGTAAAATACCTTGAAAAATAATTATTAATCAACTACAACATGTTTCACTTCATTTTGTGTCTCTTTAAGACAAACTATTACCAGACATGCGAGTTTTTCAAAATGTTTTTATGCTGTACTCCTTTCTTCTATCAACAGTTTTATAGACATTTAACTACTTTTACTTAATAACAATATATTTTAGTCATTATTGTACTTTACGTTTTCATTCGTATTAAATAGAAATGTCTAGGATAGTATTAAGGCTTCTGATAGTTCCAGTAAAAAAAACAAAAAAAACCAACCTTGCCCGGCGTTACGTGGAGGAGCTCGTGTTTCTCCAGATGAGACTTCTCCAAAAAT
This sequence comes from Limulus polyphemus, assembly GCF_000517525.1. NCBI lineage: Eukaryota > Metazoa > Arthropoda > Merostomata > Xiphosura > Limulidae > Limulus > Limulus polyphemus. The sequence continues at coordinate 160,122 of NW_013665887.1, forward strand.
GAGACATTACATTTAGGGCATACGTGTTTGTTATTTTCTTTCTTATTTACGGGCTGTTGCAGATCTTGGTGGGCTGTTTTTATATGATCACGAAGAGCATATAACGCCTGACTACCAGCGAATGCTTCGTCACAATGAGAACATGTCACAGCATAGTCTTCCAATATGGTCCTGACATCTATTGAGTGAAAACAACACTATATTGTGATTATCTTTTACAAGAGTATACTTGAATTCAAAGCTGTGATGATGGCATGGGATAAATAATAAGTTAAGATTCGAATTTCTTTTAGAGATGCTTCAAAAAGCACCATTAACTAAAAGATTTTAGGAATTTAGGGATTAACTACATAAAAATAAACCTAGTTGTGTTTTTTTAAGATTTGATCACGAGAGGCACAAAATTTGATAGACTACAATACAAAAAAACAACAACATAAGAAATAATTCAATAACTGTTTTAAAATAGCTTTGATAAAATCTACGTGAAAATTTAATCTTTTTTTGAAACTTCAAAGGTAGCATAACTGAATATGTAAAAACATTCTTGTTGTTTCTTAAGTATGTTTCAGTAAATGTCACTGGTTTGTTTTAGAAGCTGGCGAAGCCTTATATAATCAATATATGTAAAAGCCAAGTGCCGATTGGTCAGTGAGTCAATCACACTCGATTTATCCGAATTTCTTGAGTTACATGAGCCCATTTCCACTTTTTCTCCTATAATACGCCCCCCTCAGTGGCACCAGCGGAATGTCTGCGGACTTACAACGCTAAAAACCGGGTATCGATATCCGTGGTGGGCAGAGCACAGATAGCCCATTGTGTTGCTTTGTGCTTAATTCAAAACAAACAAACAAAGAAACTCCTGTAATGCTTCCTCTTTCGATTGCCCGTTCCCATTTAAGTTGAATTTAATCGCTAACATAGGCGTAAATAGCTCCTAAATTTCGACACTTTTTCTGCTAAAGAAAATCAGTTCAAGGAAATAGTTCCCAGGACCAGATCAGACATGTCGTTACGTGTGTGTTACACCACATCATCCACATCATTATAACATCAAGCTAGGTAGGATCCGAATAGGGAAAACCGGGTAGACCCCTGTCAAAAATTAGCGCAAGTCTATGCTTTGGAATTATCAAGAAAAAGTTTTTGTTAAAACAGACTGAAGATACCAATTATCTGTAGGGAAGAGGACAGCTTTTCTTCAAAAGAAAAACAGGTGTGTATGCAATCACATGGTCATCGTATGTTTTAATCTTTTATTCAAAGGCACCAATATGTAGCATGTTTCTGGGAAAAGAAAATTTATATTTCCGTTATTTATTTATTTTGTGTATTTCCAGTTTTATACGGAATAGTTTTGGCTTCCAGTGGTTTCCCGTCATTTTTGAAGGGATTTTACGCTAGTTAATTACATTTGTTGTAAGACATTATGTTAGGCCTATTATACTTTTTAACACTACATTCCTAATATATTCCCTTACGGATTTTTCTAGAATTAGAAGAGTGTATAATAATAGTATTTCATCCAACTATACGCGTTATATCCACACTCATATGTCACTGGTTTGTTTGTTTATGGCAAAACTAATCCATAATGTGTAAAATATTATATAGATATTTGAAAACATATTGCTCCAAAATCTCAAACACACGTAACATCTATTCGTGCGTCATGTTCCAATATCTTTTGTTGTTGTTTTTGGTTTTTTTAAGTCGCGTGTTTAACGGGAACAAAAACGTTGCTATTACCTATGGAAATCTCTCCTCCTTCACTTCAACTCTGACTGTGAGATAAGCCACAGCCAATCTGAAATGCTTTGTATAAAATCTCTATATACGTTGATAGAGGGCGTCTTATTCATCTATGTCACATTTGTTTGTCTATTTACCGTATATTCGCTCAAAAACTAATCAAGAGTTATCTGTATTAGCCGTCCTTAATTTTGAACTGATAGACTAGAGGAAAGGCAGCTATTCTACACAACCACCGCCAACTCTTGGGCTACTCTTATATAACCGAATAGTAGGTTTCAATCCTCACTATTTTTAACGTATCCAGAGTGCTTTTTTTTCTTTTGCTTTTTTTGTCAGTAACAGGATGTGAACACTGTACACACACACACACACATATCTACATTCTGGCACGTTAACCGTTCGGTTACGCTCTGCTTTCATCCATGTCAATACAGTTTGTTTATTTAGACAAGGTCTATCTGTCCTTGGCCATCTTCAGTTTTGAAGTGATACACTAGACTGGATGCTGTTAGTCAACAACGCTCATCGCCACCAACTGTTGGTCTGCTCTTGTCTGACAGAAAATACGAGTTTGACCGTTACTCTGATAGCGCACCTCGGTTGTAAACTGCATCGGGCGTTTTTTGTTGTTGTTATTTTTTGTTCCTGTTGTTTTGTTTTTCGGCAACAAGACTTATAGCATGAACATCCAGATTCACAATTGAAGCACTTTAACCACTTGGATAGGCCCAAGCAAGTGTTCATATAGCAAAGTTTCTATAGTTAGGTAATTTTATTTAAGATGCTCATTGAAAGTATCAAAATTCTTTCCTTTGTTTAGTCTGGTTATTTTGTGAACAAAATTATGCGGTCTAATATTATGATGCCTTAAACCATTCAATTACATAGACTTGGATAATGTATGGAATGTAAGTTTAATCAAAAATAAATTTAATTTTTTTTGTCAAAAATTTAGAAGTTTTTTCGATTTTTGTATCGACTTAGGCAACACTAATTCACAAAAGATTGCACCATAGTACAAGAAAAAGGAAAACTTATATTATAATGTAAAACACGGTTAAAAAAACATTTTGAAACGGTATTCAAATAACAACCTGGGCATTTGAAAACTATTATAACAATAAATAAATAAAACCGGCAGGATAGTTTAAATTTACAATTTTTTCTAACGTTGTAATTTGTTTTAGGGCAAAGTTACACTGCTCTGTCCACCCAGAGGATTCGAACCCGGAATTTTAGTGTTGTACATCCGTAAACTTACCCCC
>NW_013665887.1:164105-194493 GCF_000517525.1 Limulus polyphemus
TGTTTGTTTGTTTGTTTGTTTTGGAATTTCGCGCAAAGCTACACGAGGGCTATCTGCGCTAGCCGTCCCTAATTTAGCAGTGTAAGACTAGAGGGAAGGCAGCTAGTCATCACCACCCACCGCCAACTCTTGGGCTACTCTTTTACCAACGAATAGTGGGATTGACCGTCACATTATAACGCCCCCACGGCTGAAAGGGCGAGCATGTTTGGTGGGATGCGGATACCGTAGAGATAGAACTCCGAACTGTAGCATTAAAAACTCTGAATATTAAACGTTGAGCTGTCGAGAGTCACGAACAGGTGGGACTACGTCAAAGATACCAATTGTTTGAAACGGTTGTATATATAGTGAAGAGCGACATTTCAATCCATTATAAGCTTATATGAGCTTATTACTCTATACACACTCTATACTCTATTTTACACGCAAGAAAAGAACAAAAATAAAACTCACAAATTCTACAAATATCTTGAAGCTCCAAGAAGGCCTTGTAAAGAACTGAAAAGGCTAAATCAAAGTCATCATTTTAACTTATTTGTCGTATCATATCGCGTAAGTGCATACGGTGTAACATACTACATACTAATAATACCTTTACATACTAATTTCTACGAATGTAATTTCACTTAAAATAAACCTAGTCTACCAGGAAAAACTAATTATTTTCGTCGAAGAAATCCTTCACCAAAGAGCGAGAAGAAGAAGAAGAAATGTACCAGAACTCAAATTCTGTGTTTAATCGCGAGATACCTCCAAAACCTGATGTATCACGTGCTCTCGAAATTTTACGACCGTTACAGTCGTCACTATAAATAGCTAACGTCATTGTCAATTTCTTTTAGAAACAGCGAGCGCAAACAAAAAGATTAAAATGTCGCAAAAATCATAAACCAATAAATCCTTGGAATCCACGTTAGCACAGTCTCAAGCAATCCTTACTGTCTACACTTCTTTATATAAACAAAAGAAAAAAGATGAGACTTTTCGTAATGGAGTTAGATGGAACAGTAAACAAGTGGGTTTTTTTTATCCGTCATTTATTGTTATTTTTACTTTTATTACTGGAAATAAATACCATACAGCCTTCCATATTTACAAGGGCTTAGTCACCAGGAAGAGGTTCGGTTTTAGCGTTATATGTGTTCAGAAACGAAATGTGTTTGTTGTGTTTTTTACATGCTCTAGACTCTAGAAATTACCTGTAGAGTTTTTGTTATTACCAATCGCTCTCAAAATAGAACAAAAAAACATTTGTTCGCGCATGTAGCGGCTGACATGGCCTAGTGGTTAGGACACCTGACTCGTAAGCGTGGGTTCGCGAGTTCGAATCCCATCACCGAAGATGCGAGATCGTTAAAATGCGACAGTCAGTCTCAATATTCGCTGGTTAAAAAAGAAAAGTACCCAAAAGTTGGCGCTGGATGGTGTTAACTAGCTGTCTTCCCTAGAGTCTATCATTTCAAAATTTGGGAAGACTAGCACATATAAGCCGTTGAATAGCTTTGCGCGAAATTCAACAGTCAAACAAAGACTTAACTTTCCTGAGATGGTTTTAGATATTTATTCATAACATGAAGACAACGTATAGTGTTTAAGTTATAAAGACGAACCATTTAATTGTAGAGACTGAACTAATGTAACTTACATTACAACTCTAGCCTACTTTATTTACCACTATTATTTGTATCGCTTTATTAATGGAATTCAATTATTACGTTGTGGAATACATGTATGATAACATATATGTTATCTGTACATATTTACATTAGTGTAGGTGTAGTGAGTTGGTGGTTAGCTTCCACGCTACGAATCAGAGGATTCAACGTTCGAGCTGCGATTTATGTCGCTAAACACACTCCGCACCTTCAGTTGCGAGGATGTTATATGATAGGCAATATTCAGTTAAGATTAGCCATGTAGGCGGAGGATGCTGTTGACTGGTTGCCCTATAACTTATGGTCAGCAATTCAGAATTAGAGTTGGTACTTTATGTAGCACGTGGGCTAAACAGCCAGACCAGAGACTTCAAATTCAGGTATATAGCCTAAATTAATCACAGGTGGTTAGGGCACTTGACTCGCAATCTGAGAGTAGCGAGATAGAATACCCATCCTACCAAATATACTCGACCTGTCAGCCGTGGGGACTTTATAATGTTGTCAGTACCATGCTTATTGTTTGGGATGAGTGACAATGTTAATGTGCAATGGGCAATTTATCTCTTTAAATGATTAATTGTCAAAAAAGCATTTTGTGAAAGTCTACTGATTATATGTTAATTTCAATAGATAATCAGAAACGAAACACTTCGCGATGTCCTCATATCATTTAAATATGTAGCGATGCGTGAAATTTTGCACCATTTCATCTTTATATGTGATTATCCACTAGAACTAATTCTTATACGACGACAGATATTTATTAAACATTGTTACTGATCCCACGATCGTGTACTGAGCACATGGAGCATACGTGTTGTAGCTTTAAAACTCGATTGATTTAATTCTAATCCAAGAGATCTGATGTAATTATTTGCGAAATCTAATGTGTAATCATCTAAAGTAAAATAATTATTCGGATAATAAGAACAGGACGGGATAGTGCCACCTCTCGTCAAAGGAGGGTACTAATCAATCTGAATGTGTAGCCGACTATTCAAAGTTTTTCTATGTGGAAAATAACTTTATATTTACTTGAAATCATATCTCTACATATTATTTAAGATATATGGTCACGTCTTCAAGTTTAACAAGGCAATCTATAACATGCTTCAGAATACTACACATGATGCTCGACAGTTAGCGCCCCCTCGTATTTAACAAGTTTTATGAATAACTAACTTACGCATATGTTATGTTTTACCACTAGGCAACAGCCACCGAGTTACTTGTATATTCGTTATTACAGAACAATTTACATGCTACGACTGTGCATGTAATTAACGTTATCCCTTTATTAAAAATCCCTTTCACAATCAACTTATTGAGTTATTATCTTTAATCCCTGTTAAATGATTCAAGACATAATAATTATAGGTATATCAATAAGTTATTGGATAAAGTGTTCAACATAACAGGTGGGTGGCACAAGAGCATCTACCTTTCTCGCTGGTTGGATCAAGTCCACGGGTCCTCCTGATAGTTAACAATAGTGCTTAAGGCTCCCCTTGTAATTTTACTCCATGGGCTCATTGGCACATTGGGAAGATGAAGAGGAAAGTAGTATTCACACAAGGGAAGGGGTTAATAAAGTGGCATCACACACACAAGGGAAGGGGTTAATAAGGTGACATCTACAAGTCCAAAAACTCACAGCCCTCTAATAATTCACAATGAGTAACATAACAAGGCAAATATAGCAACTTTTTTGGTGTAATATTAGTAAAACTGTCGAAGTTCACAACTACGTCAGACTAGCTATCTTAGAAAATAGCATGCTTGTGTAGTTACGTAGTTAAGAAACAAGACAGGTATTGTTTTTACAGCCAAACTAATGAAATTTAGACAGGCGGACAAGGTTGGCAGATCGACAGATAAACAATCAGACATACTGACTGACTAAAAATCTGACCGACAAACAAACATTCTGAAAAAACTTACCAACAAATAATCTTTAAAACTGGCCAACAAACAAACAACCTGATAAGTTCACTGGTCTGACAGGCAATCTGTCAAGGTGACTGACTAAAAATCTGACCGACAAACAAACATTCTGAAAAAAACCTTACCAACAAATAATTTTTAAAACTGGCCAACAAACAAATAACCTGATAAGTTCACTGGTCTGACAGGCAATATGTCAAGGTGACTGACATAAAGTTTGACAGGCAGAGAAACATTCTAACAAACTTACCGACAAAGCAAACAGGCGACAGACAAACAATCTAAAAACCTGATGGACAATCATGAAGGTTTTTTACTAGACACTCGGCTTAAGTTTGCTGAAAGCATTTTTACTTAGCTGACTTTTTGTGAACTTTTGAATCTATTCATGTTTCATCTGAAAACTGAAAGCCAATTAAAATATAATTTTTAAAGTTCATGTTTTCTACATTTCTAATTTTCAGAGACAGGGAGCGTCTTTACAAATTTAAGAAAAATTCATCAAGTCAAGCGAATATATCCCTAAAAGTATATATTTTAGGCGATCAGCTTATTGCTTTCCGTACCTAAAGCATTAACCTTCTATTCTAGGATCATAGAAATCACTGTTGATTTATTAACGTTCTGTCCTTGTATAAGAGCAATCACCGTTGATTTTATCGGATCCATACATTATTCATGTAATAAACTGAGTATGAGGAGCTAATGCTTATGTACAGTTTTTATAGTGGCGGGCTTTCTTAGGAAAATATTTCATGAATAAAGTATAACTTGAATTTTCTGGTTGTTATATAGCAGCATAATGAAATAAAGCTCACTATGCCCACCATGGGTATCGAAACCCGGTTTCTAGCGTTGTAAGTCCGCCGACATACCGCTGTGCCACTGGGGTCTAAAACCAAAGACTATCAAACTAAAATTGGTTTATTTGTTTGCTTGATTTGAATTTCGCACAAAGCTACACGAGGGCTATCTGCGCCAGTCGTCCCTAATACAGCAGTGTTAGACTAGAGGGAAGGCAGCTTGTGGTCACCACCCACCCCCAACTCTTGAGCTACCCTTTTAGCAACGAATAGTGGGACTGACATTATAACACCCCCCACGGCTGAAAGGGCGAGCATGTCTGGTGGAACGGGAAAAGTAAAATTGGAAAGTTGTTAAAAGAACGTCCTTGTGAACATTTTCAATATTTGCACCTTCAGGGATAAATTTCTAACCGATCGAATGGCTGTACCCTGGATAGAGCTGACCGTCAGAAAAACTGCCTCAACTTTTATCTTTATATATATAAGAGTGTGATCTTCTCAAACATAATAAATATGTATAGATATTCAAAGCAGCACGAAGCTCGAAATATCGTATATTCATATATATTTGATTTCGGTAGGTTGGGAGCCAATCGTGTTGCCAATCGTTACAATGTATACCCCAGGGTTACAAGTTAATATTCAAAAGTATAAGACTAACTGCCTCCTGTACATCTAGCACTATAAGAAGAAACGATGGTTGAAAAGTAACGTTAACGCAGCGAAAGCGCTACCAACCTACCAAAATAAAAAATTTAAATATCAAGATATGATATTTCAAATGTGATGGTGCTTTGAATATTTATATGTATATATATATATTCTTACAGATGCACAAGCATTGCACACATACATAGATATAAATATGTATAAGATACTAAAAAAGACAAAGAAAATTCGAATACATGTTTATATTTATTTTAAACCTGTTAGACGGTTGTATCCCTACTGCTGTTTCAGTACTATTTTTGCAAATAGCTACTCCTGTGATTAAGGTGGCATGTATCTTTGTACCAGGGAAGCTGTAGAAGTAGTATTTGAAGTGGTTCCTGGTGAAATGTATCCAGATAGTGAACGACTTGAAGTCTATCCTACTCATAAACAGATTAATTTCTAATTTCCGAGGCAATTTTAAAGTTTATCAGAACAAACTCATGTAATGTTATCGTAATATTTGGGCCTAACGCAGCCCAGTGGATAGCTTGCCGGACTGTTATCTGTGGTTTCCCGTTACTGCTCAAGACAAAAAAAAAATCATGCTCCGCCATTTGATGAAGCTGTAGGTGGAGAGCTTGCCGGAATGTTATCTGTGGTTTCCCGTTACTGCTCAAGACAAAAAAATAAAATCATGCTCCGCCATTTGAAGCTGTAGGTGGAGAGCTTGCCGGAATGTTATCTGTGGTTTCCCGTTACTGCTCAAGACAAAAAAATAAAATCATGCTCCGCCATTTGAATCTGTAGGTGCGTTATAAGAATGACGGTAAAATCATACTATTCGGTCTGACAAGAGTAGTCCAAAACCTGGTGGTGGGTGGGGTTGACTAGCTGCCTTCTTTTTATCATTAGTTTGTTTGTTGTTGAGCAGAACTACACAACGATCTCTCAGTGTTTGCTCACTGCGGGTATTGAAACCCGATTTTCAGTGACATAAGCCATCAAAGTTACCGTTGAGTCAACGAGGGGGCTCTCTCTCTATCGCTTCAAAATTAGGGACTGCTAACGCAGTAAGCAACTTCAGTGGCTTTGCGCGAAATTCAACGAACAAATCATTACGTTTTGCAATATTGGAGTTTGTTTGCTATTAAGCACTAAGCTACACAAAGGGCTATCTGTGCTCTACCCATCACGGGTATCGAAACCCGAATTCTAGTAGTATAAGTCCGCAGACATACCACTGTGCCACTGGGGGCGCAATGCTTGAGAAGTGCAGGACTTTGCAATAACGAACTATGCGAAAATGTATTGTTCGAATGAATATAAGTGTAAGTACTTACATGGACATTGCCCTGAAAGGGGGTCGGAGTAAAAGCGAGATAGTGACCCTCATGTAGTGTTTATATTCGTATTCGACAAAGAATCCGATAACATCTAACAGGGGGGAGGAAGAGGTCATATGCACCTGACTCTCCCAGGTCTATAAGGCTTAAACACCAATAACAAGAACAGCTGGAAATACTACAGAGAATATACTTACCATGATGGCATAATTAAAAGAGTGGAGCTTTGAACGTAAGCCTGAATATTATTATTTAAGCACTATTATTTACCATCACTCATACGCAATAAAAAGTTATCATAATATTTTCTTTCAACCTTTACATTGTGAAAACGTTTTATTGTTTGTTTTGTATAGAATTTTCTACAAAGATACACAGCTAGGGTTGTTTGCGCATAGCCCTCCCTAATTTTGTTTGAACTGATACAGATAAGACGACTAATTAACAGCACTCAACGCCAACTCTTAGGCTACTCTTATTTGACCGAATAGTGAGATTGGACCATCAATCTTGTAGCACACCAATGACTTCAAAAGTATAAGGCGTTTTTTTTTTTTTTTGCTGCAACAGGATGTGAACCATCAATCTCTGATCCATAATCCATATATATATTTGTAACTAGGCCACGACCGGCCAGAGGCTTAGTTTTAATGTTTCTCCTTAAAATAAATTATTGATAACAGAACCAAGGCTTGTGTATATTTCTCAACAAAATCACAGTACAAACCTTTCACTAGAACGTAGAGGGTGACCACAAACTGGGAGTAGTTTCATGCATTAGAGTTAATTTACATTACTTCTGTTGGTACAATGATACTTGGCTGTTACCAGATGGCCTTACTAGACAATGGAATTTACAGGTATCCATGTCCCATACACCAGAATACGCGTTTACAATTAGAACCATAGAATTCACAGTTGACCACGTGCGACACACCACAACACGTATATAAAACTAGCACCATGAGATTCACAGTTGACCATGTGCAACACAATTGAACACGCGTATACAATTAGCACCATGGGATTCACAGTTGACCATGTGCGACACAATAGAACACGCGTATACAATTAGCCCCATGGGATTCACAGTTGACCATGTGTGACACACCACAACACGTATATAAAATTAGCACCATGAGATTCACAGTTGACCATGTTTGACACAATAGAACGAGCGTATACAACTGGCACCATGGGATTCAAAGTTGACCATGTGCGACACACCACAATACGTATATAAAACTAGCACCATGAGATTCACAGTTGACCATGTGCAACACACCACAACACGCATATACAATTAGCCCCATGGGATTCACAGTTGACCATGTGTGACACACCACAACACGTATATAAAACTAGCACCATGAGATTCACAGTTGACCATGTTTGACACAATAGAACGAGCGTATACAACTGGCACCATGGGATTCAAAGTTGACCATGTGCGACACAACAAAATACTTGTATACAAATAACGTCATTGGATTCACAGTTGACTATGTGGTACACAACAAAACACGCGTATACAGCTACAAGTTAGAAAAGTTTAATAGAAACTGTATTTTAGCACCCCATTTTGCGATTTCGACATATCACAGAAACAAAATTATATATTTATTTTTACTACGTGAATATTGGTAATTCATTTATCCAAAAAGAACGTTAGCATAAATATGACTGATATTCAGACACTCTTTCACACTCATGTTTACATACCGAAGATCATGTTGTAAAGCAGCTTCTGTAGTTATTAATTTATACTGTGGCAGAAGGTTTCGCTTGCACCTTATGTAGATATTAATTTATACTGTGGCAGCTGGTTTCGCTTGCACCTTATCAAGTAACTGAATCGCATTTTGCAGTTATAACGTGTTTATTTACCCCAGCTTTAGTTGGCAGTTCTAAAATAGAAATGGCTAATGTCTGAACTTTGAATTCTCTGATCTGGCTGTTTAGTCCTGGGGTCGTTTGTTTTCTTTAATTTCGCGCAAAGCTACTCGAGAGCTATCTGCGCTAACCGTCCTTAATTTAGTAGAGATAGATTAAAGAGAAGGCAGCTAATCGAATACTATCCACCGCCAACTATTGGGCTACTCTCCATTAGCGAATAGTGGAATTTACCGTCACATTATAACGCTCCCATTGCTGAAAGGGCGAACATGTTCAATGATGGGATTCGAACTCGCAACCCGCAGATTGCGAGTCAAGTGCTCTAATCACTAGGCCATGTCAGGCCAGGAGTCTCTTGAGATTCCGTTCAGATTAAAATTACCAAATACCAAAAGCACTTAATGAAGTTAAAATTATGTACCCGCACACAAAGTATTTATTATAAATCTCACCAAAGGCGGAAAATACAATGCATTTTACCTCGGCTGATTTTGTTGCTAAGGGTCTTATGATGCTTTATTTTTCTTACAAACAAAATCTCATCCGTAGAAACTAGCAAGGTTGTAATTTTTTAGCACACACATATTTCTTCTTTCATCTGTCATTTACAAGTTAATTTATTTTATTTGGTTATTTTAATACAGAATTTTTCCATTTTATCCTACGCGTTGAAAACTTAGTCATGGAACGATATAATCCAAAACATATAATTCTGACACTCCGAAAAAAAAACCCGAAAAACCCAGCAGAATCAGAAATTTGCGAAAGAAAAAGATGAAGCAACCATTAAGTGGATGTGTATATATATATATGTGTGTGTGTGTGCATAGTTCATGTTCATGCGCTGATATCACATCCCAAGTGTGTTGTCAGAAGTTAACTGACGCGAATTGTTTTGAACACAATTGACAGAACGTTTATTTTGCCTAATGTTAATGTGCATGATACTCAATTCATATTATTCAAAATGATGACGTAGACATGCAAATTAAGTCTGACTTTCTGCTTGTGCTGCTTAAGGGTTAGACTTGCTTTAATCAATTTACATTACAAGAACTTCATGAATTTATTATTCTACATATATACGACTGACGGAGTTTGCAAGCCAGAAACTGAATAAAGAAAAAAAAATTGGTGTGAACTTCTAAAGTAACGCAAATAAAATGCGTTAAGTGATAGAGTTGTCGTGCCTGAAAGTGAGCCATCCCTTATCCATTTTCTAGTTCTTCATACAATTTTCATAGTGGTTCGCTTGTTTTGTTATGAATTTCGCGCAAGGCTACACGAGGGCTTCCTGCGCTAGCCGTCCCTAATTTAGCAGTGAAAGACTAGAGAGAAGGCAGCTAGTCATAACCACCCACCGCCAACTCTTGGGCTACTCTTTTACCAACGAATAGTGAGATTGATCGTCAGTTTACAACGTCCCCACGGCTGAAAGGGCGAGCATATTTGGTGTGATGGGGATTCAAACCCGCGACCCTCAGATTGCGAGACTGGGTGGTAAAGAACTTACAAAAAGAGGTTTCTCTCTTTCTTTGAATCATCATAAAAATATAAGTAAATGTACTGGATAATGATGTATTCTTGAAAAAAAAAAATAAATACTGTACAAATATTTCTTAAAGGAACATACTGACCTAGAAATTTCTACATTTGATTATCAGTATGTAAGGTGGTTTTTAAAAAGGGTGCTCGTATGCATGTATTGGGTGGGGTGAGGGGACAAGTTGTTGTTTCTGGAGAATAAGGGGACAGTGATTGAGGTGACACATAATCGCAGAGACACTAAAGCCAAACATATTTTCGTTTGATAGGGTGGCTAGGGTACTCAACTCGTAATCTGAGGGTCGCGGGTTCGAATCCCCGTCCCACCAAACATGCTCGCCCTTTCAGCCGTGGGGGCGTTATAATGTGACGGCCAATCCCACTATTCGTTGGTAAAAGAGTAGCTCAAGCGTTGGCGGTGATGACTAGCTGCCTTCCCTCTAGTCTTACACTGCTAAATTAGGGACGGCTAGCGCAGATAGCCCTCGTGTAGCTTTGCACGAAATTCAAAGCAAACAAACAATCGTTTGATAGTAGAGAACGTAGTCTTTTGCAGCAATAGACAAGTATTAATTTTTTTTTGCCGGCATGTCAAACTACTATTTTTTTTCTTATTGTGGTATTGCATACCGATTGCCGTATTTTAACCACTGTTTACTACCTGTCATATCTCAAGAAGACGAAACAATTATGTTTGGAAAGAATAAACTTTAATTGTAGCGTAAGTACGGGATCCCATAGGATTTACTTTGAGGCCGGCCACTGAGTTTATCCGCAAGGGTACCTAACTGACGAATCAATAAATACTAATTATTATAAATTTTTTGATTTACAGCATCACATATTTCTTGTCAGACCTGTTTATTTGTTGTTGTTTTTTTTTTTATTTTAGAGCAAAGGTATCTGCTGTGTCCGCCGCGGGGAATCGAACCCCGGATTTTAGTGTTGGAACTTCGTATACTTACCGCTGTCCCAGCGAGTGACTGTTAGACCTGTACATTAAAGTTAATGACTGGGTTAATTTTCGGTTTTGATCAATGTTGTAGATAACTTGGTTTGATCAGAATTGGATGATGACAAGATTAGGACTTGTCTAATTAGTAAACTAATATTCTGTTTTCAACTGAGGATTTTAAATAAAAATAAATGTATTTATATAGTGTTAACCTGTAAGTGTCTTCCCAGTAAAAAATTGCTTATGAAGAATATTTTATCTTAGAGTTAAAACAGTCTATATTGATATCACATACATGCACCAAGACGAAGTATAGGAGCATGTGAAAAGGGGGATATATAAGAAATGTGAGGAGGGCTCCAAACAGAAGTAGCAGCACTGTAGTGGGTGTTGTACGCACCAAGACGAAGTATGGGAGCATGTGAAAAGGGGGATATATAAGAAATGTGAGGAGGGCCCAAAACAGAAGCAGCAGCACTGTTGTGGGTGCTGTATAGACGAACCAGCAGAAAACTTTAGTTAATTTTCATGAAATTCTACACCTGTGATATTTTAAGGGAACTCAAATATCTTAAACATTAGAGGAGACTATTAATTTCCGAATGCTCTTTTAATTCTCCAGTTCTCCTGCCTCATAGATTTAATTCTCATTTACTATATATACACGATTTTAGTTTATTTAGTTGAAGATTGTTCATCCTTGTCATCTTCGAAGGGTTAGTCTTCATTAATAGATTAATTACTTCCCTTCCACATATTCCACTTAGGGTTTCAGTTGTGGCTTATTAATACTAATTACTCATTTCAAGAGTTCCGAGCAAAATTGCGAATTTAAACTACACTTTGTTTCAAAATACCAAATATTCTTTTGCTGGAACTGTGATTAAAAAAAACAAAACAATACCTCTATTATAAAATCAATATACCTCACGATACCAACAACATTTCGACTATGTGTGAGGGTAAGTTTAAATCGCCCTGAAAACACGTATCGTGTTTTCACCTTTCTCATAATACTCCTCTTTATCATTCTGAATATAGAGCTCTTTACGTAAGTACTTTTATTGCCCTTCCCATACAACCTATATAAAGCTATCAGTTTTATTTTACCCTAGAGACGATTGGATATGATTGCCATTCGAGTGGGTTAACGGCTACATCGATTTTCCAGATGGTGAGATGTAATGAGGATAATAATAATGATGTTTTAGAGCTATGTTCCTTTACTAAAACAAAACAATATCATATATTTCCGCGATGTTCCATTAATTCCTAACATTTCCTTTTATTATTATTAATGATGATAATAACAATGATGTTTTAGAGCTGTGTTCCTTTACTAAAACAAAACAATATCATATATTTCCGTGATGTTCCATTAATTCCTAATATTTCCTTTTATTATTATTATGTAGAATGCAGTGTAGCTTTATGTCTCTGTGTGTGAATTTAAGCGAATAGCCATGCAGCTACCATCGGAAAATACATCTGCAACATAATGAAGGCTAGATACTACACAAAATAGTAAAATAATATGCATTCGCGTACTACATCGGCCACCACCATTATAAAATAATGTCATTACCCCTCAGTTTACTGTTATGCAAATCAGATTCAGCCATGTGAAGAGTTTTTTTGTTGTTTTTTTTGACGAATGGAACCTGGTGAAGAGCAATATATTCGCCATGGTAACAAGCTTCCCAACCTATTGTTAGCAGAATGTAGAACTGCTTCCAAGCCAATGGGTAAAGTTGAATGACACTTTTACATGATGTTACGTCACTCACGACTCAAACAGAAGACCGCTCTCTGTTAATTCTGGCTAGAAGCAAAAGAGTACCTGCTCCAAGAGTGAATCAGTTGTTCGCAGCTGCAACTAGACGCTATGCCAATGTACAATGGACTTAATAAGGCTGGTCGGTATGTTAAACACCAAAAGATGTAACATTTTGACATTCAAAAGCACTTTATTTGACATAGTCAATAAGTTTTGTACAAAGTTTTATAAAAACTCCATAGGAAAAGTAATTTGACAAAGATTGGATTTGAACTTTCAAATTGCACAACAAAACACACCGGCTTTTACCTCCAGGCCACGTTAGCTTATTCGCAAGAAGGGTGGTGATTTTCATCTATATATACTTAATAGTGAAATTTCCCGACTTTAGGGCCCGATTTCTTCGCGAAAACACCATATAGGAGAAAAACTGTCTTTGGATTCGGGACATAAAAATATAAAGGTGAAATATTATTCGAGGCAAGTTTGGGGCATAAATTGTCCGTGTGAATAATTTTGTTTTTGTCTATTCCAACACTCACCGTAAAGAAGTTGCCAAGAATATTCAGTGAGCTCATTCAATTTTTTACGTAAAACACCACAGAAACCGGTTTCGATACCCGTGATAAGCAATGCAGAGGTAGTCAATTGTGTAGCTTTGTGCTTAACATCAAACAACCAGTTCAAGTAATTATTCGAAACGATTTATTTAAAATATTTGCAGGGTATTGGATTTACAATAATATATATATATATATAATGCTAATAATTAAATTGGTTATTTTGATTTATTCACTCCCTTCTGCATGGCAGAATCTTGTGATTTCAACCTCTTCTGTTACAATATCAATCAAATCATTTACTAACATTGCATTATCTGATAACGTTAAAAAAAATATAAACGGACAGAGAGTGTTTGCAACGAGGCCAGAATTCGACATTAATTTTCATATCAAAAGTATATCGAAACTCTCGACAAAAAGGGAAACAGCAACTTAAAAATCGATTGAAATGTCGTTACTAAGGGATGATAAAGGGGCGACAGTGTTCTCCAGAACTACGAGAACCAGATACTATCGTAATTGCACATTGATAAAATATAAAGTCGTATTTTCATACGCGAGAACCCGATAAACAAAACTGAATGAGAAGAAAATATGTATATAAATCATATGCATGTTTGATTCAGAAGACGGTGTTATAACAAACCGACAAAGCAGACAAGTTAAGAAAAAAACTGTTACATATCTGTATATAAGTTTTATTCGATTTTTTTTTCTGTTCGACGATAATGATACTAAACCCTCACTAATGATTGCTTTCTAAGATACTTTAGACAGCCATGGCTGATTCTACCAGCAACATTTGCAAGAAGTCTCCTTAGTGATGCTCTAAACGTATAACATGAGGTCGATATTCTGAGTAATACAGTAAATATTGAACTTAATTCATGGTCTACCATAGGCTAATTATGCATCGTTGCGTCTAAAATCCAATAATTACACAAATCCATATATAATACATAAATACACAGACAAATACATACATATAAACATATTTGTTTGTGCTGTTTGACTGATGCAACTTAGCATTATGTATAATTAAGCTCTCGTTTTTTCTCCTCCCTGTTTAAAGATCGTACATTAAATACGTCATCTCTAGGTGGATAATCTATCCTAAGGTGTCTCAACTTCGGTGTACTTTTAGATGGTTTGTCTCTCTGAAGCTATCTTGTACAAACATTTCGCTTCTGTGGATCAAAACGAACTGACTTGTTGAACAATTCGAGATGGTAATGGATTTCGCCTGCATGCACAATTGTTCTTGTGTGTCATTAGAGACAGCATTAAGTAATGTCTGTCATGTACTATATCAGGTAGCTTGCTTGTTTCGTTTGTTTGATTTTTGAATTTCGCGCAAAGCTACACGAGGGCTATCTGCACTAGCCGTTCCTAATTTAACAGTGAAAGACTAAAGGGAATGCAGCTAGTCATCCCCACCCACCGCCAACTCTTGGGCTACTCTTTTAACAACGAATAGTGGGATTGACTGTTACATTATAACGCCCCCACGGCTGAAAGGTCGAGCATGTGTGTGGGAGGGGGATTTGAACCCACGACCCGCAGATTGCGAGTCGAGCGCCTTAACCACGCCTGGCCATGCCGGGCCATTTATATTAATGTCCTAATAACAATAGTGTTTAAAAATAGTTTTGAAAATAAGTTTTGAACTAACCTCAACGCACATTGTATCTCAAGTTTGAGTATTATCAACCAGTATTCTAAGAAGTTCCAAGTCAACAACTATTTCTAAGCTAGCAATCAACCAATCATTTGCAAATTTATAAGCAATTGAAATAACAGAGAGAGCTTTCAGTAGAATGTGACATCTTATGGTAAAAAATATTTTGCATAAGCTACAACAGTCATCTAGCTTAAATCCGTAACCTTACTACCACATTGTACTCCATGGATGACGTCTTGCAATGTTGTTTTTTTTTTTATAATAATCTATATTATAATATGTATATTTACTAACCATCGCAGACATTGATAAATGTGGAGTAAATTAAATTGTTAGAAGTAAACACTAATATACTTTTCGTTTGTTCTTAGGGTTTATATTGCTAAAAAATCGAGTTTCAATAGCCGCAGTAGGCAGAGCACAGACAGCCCATTGTGCAACTTTGTGCTCAACAACAGACAAATCGTATTGTGGGTTAATTTCAATTTTACCAATGACCTTATTCAAACATTATTTCATTATAACATATTTCGTGAAACTATTTTTCTTTTTTTTTAAATCAAGATACTTCTGTGCACCGATTAAGCTCAATGTTCCAAACAACTGTTCTTTATTCTATTGGGCCACCCGAGTTCAAACTCTGTATCGTAGGAAGCGTACCTCACGTCTAGGTAAGGAAGCACTGTAATCGGCATAGCTACTGTGACCTAACATCCCAATATTTGTCGTTAGTGATACATAACCTAAAAACTTATATGATAAACACATAACACCACACACACACACTAGTATTTGAAATTTTTCATGTTTTAAAAAGTCTTTGTTTCCCATTTTTTAATACAATTAGGAAATGCATTAATTTTCAGAACATTTTTAGGCACAAATACGTGTTATATAAGCCAATTTAAAAAAATGCTTGTGTACGTGTTTTTCATTTATCAAAAACAAGCAGTCAACATAGTTTTTGGAGGCAAATCACGTATAATTACCATTTCGAGATTGTCTATTTAGGGCAGATTTAACGACGTAAGTTTTGTCCATTTAGGGCAAAATTAACCATTAATTTTTTTTCCATTTAGGGCAGATTTAACCACGTAACTTTTGTCCATTTATGGCAGATTTAGCCACTTAAGTTTCTCCATTTAGGTCATATTTAACCACTTAAGTTTTGTTCATTTAGTTCAGATTTAAACACTCAAGTTTTGTCCATTTAAGGCGGATTTAACCCTCTCAAGTTTTGTCCATTTAGGGCAGATTTAACTATTTACGTTTCCGTTCACTGTTAATAAACACTCAAAACTCTTACAGAATCATACATGAATAAAGACTAGGGCTTACTTTTAGAAGGACACCGTCTATTTTTCTTAGCGAGACTAGCTTGTCCTTTTCCAAGAGATTCTGGAAATATAACAGCTGTATCACTTCGTTTTAGGTACTCTTGAATTTTGTCTTCCTCAGTCTTCAGCCTTTCATCTGTTTCCTCCTTGATGACAAGCCGTGACTTTACCTCGCCATCCATATAGTCCTCATCAGTTCTTGATGAGCTATTTTCACAACTTTCACTGTTCTTGTTCAGGTCACTTACAAGGTTTAAAGGGCCATTTAAATGTTTTTCGATGATGGATTGTGTATCCTCATTGCTCTTCCTAACAGTCATATTTAGCGTGAGCTGAAAACTGTTCTTAAAAGAACCATTTTTAGGACTGGGAAAGTTTAAAACCTCTTCATTGTTTTGTTCTTGTAAAAAATTCTGCAGATTCATAGTTTTATCTTTTTGTGCGTCTCTCCCTATTTCATTAGTTAACGATCCATGGGTCGCAGAGCAATCCTCTTTAGGACTCGAACTTTCTAGAACTTTTAAGTGATACATTTCGCCTTCTTCTGACATATCTTCAACTTCCACTAATGAAAGGAGGAAAAAATAAGAAACATATCAGAATACAGTTTATTTTCTCTGAGAAAAAAAAAGAGATGCTACCTTCAATTTATTATAATCCACCCTTAATACATATTGAGATGAAACTAGACCGTTAAACGGTGGTTTATAATTGGTTTTTGTGTAATGATGCAATTGATGCACATGCTAGTGCAGTAGCCTGTCGCTGAAAATGTGATCTACAACCACATGGACAACACGTTTAGATCCCATTTATCTGGCCCACTGCTAACTCTCGATCACATGGCCAGGTGGATAGGGCACTTGACTTGCAATCTGAGGGTCACGGGTTTGAATCCCCGTACCACCAAACATGCTCACCTTTCAGCCGTGGGGTGTTATAATGTGACAGTCAATCACACTACTCGTTGGTAAAAGAGTAGCCCAAGAGTTGGCGGTGAGTAGTGATGACTAGCTGCCTTCCC
Organism: Limulus polyphemus; assembly: GCF_000517525.1. NCBI lineage: Eukaryota > Metazoa > Arthropoda > Merostomata > Xiphosura > Limulidae > Limulus > Limulus polyphemus. The sequence continues at coordinate 181,292 of NW_013665887.1, forward strand.
TCTAGTCTTACACTGTTAAATTAGGGACGGCTAGCGCAGATAGCCCTCGTGTAGCTTTGCGCGAAATTCAAAAACAAACAAATTCTCGATCATTTCAATATCCGTAACGGATAGACTTCTGACTAAAGCATTTTTGGCGCAACCTTTTCTTGGAAATGATATTATTAGAGCGAAACAGCAAAGAGGTGTAAAAAACGAGACACAGCAAATGTAAATAAAACTCTCTAGATCATAGTAAAACTCGTATGGAAATGTAAAACAGCCCAAACAGCATCCCACGAGATACAGAACTTCTGTCAGGACACCCTCCCAGAAAATGAGATCTAACAAATTGCACACATCGTGTACAAGATAATTCATATTTACAAATATCTTGACCTTGTAAAGAAGCGTAACCAAAAAGTGTACAAGCTTGTCTCCAAAAAAGTAATGAGAGAAAAATAAACTTTTGAAAACTCTGCGAAAAATTCTTGGCGCTTGAGAGATGAAGTTTGAACATTAGATGAATCATTGGTGTACTTTAACAAAGACAACGAGAAAGGGACGATTGGCTTCCAACCAAGTTTTGTTTGTTCATTTGTAGTTGAGCACAAGCTACACAATGGGCTATCTGTGCTCTACAGAATATAGTTTGTTTGTTTTTGAATTTCGCGCAAAACTACCCGAGGGCTATCTGCGCTAGCCGTCCCTAATTTAGCAGTGTAAGACTAGAGGGAAGACAGCTAGTCATCACCACCCACCGCCAGCTCTTGGGCTACTCTTACAGAATATAGAGTAAGTATTTGTTAGGCTTTGTGGTTGTCGCAGATTTCTCATATCATGGAAACTATAAAATTCAGAAATCTATAGTATATAACACAAATGAGAACTCCGGTTATATTATCAGGAGAACTATAAAATTCAGAAATATATAGTATATAACACAAATGAGAGCTCTGGTTATATTATCAGGAGAACTATTGACATCATGTACATATAGGAGATGAAATTCCTGCACTGAGTGGTCAGGACACCAAGAAAATATGACTAATTCAGCATAAAACGCCAAACCGCACGTGTAATTTCACAACAACTTTCCATGAGCTATGGAGAATGAAATAGGAGTTCAAGTGATCATCTCCTTCTCCAACGTGCTTATTACAGGTGGCGTTAAAAAAAATAAAGAAATAGTATTTTCAGCCGCAGTATAATGGCTCTTAGAAAGGCTCTGAGTTTTTGTTTTCTTCAAGTACTAATTTTAGCTTATAGCTAATTACAGTTTTGAGCTCAGGAGGTCAAACCCTTTCGATTGATGTATTTTACCACACCCCAAGGTATCATAGATTAATTTACTTTAATCTCGCCTAAAATAATTTCAATTTTAATCCTGCTTAAAATAATTGCTATTGCCGTGGTTATTGTGGATTTCCACTTGTTTTACCATATGCTAGATATAAGTGAATTAGAGTCGACGAAAGATCTGGTAAACAAATCAATATCCATCTTCTGTAAGTGGCATAAAATGTTATGTGTTTCTACAGTGTTGCATCACAGATAATGCCATTCAACGTACGAAATCACAATCACAAGGCAGCAGTATTTTATTAATTATTATCATTTTAACTTTTGTATACGTAGAAAAATAGAGAATAAAAAAATTAAGCCTTGTTTTACAAAACCTATAGAGCGGAACTGACGTAATAACGCGTTACTGTTAATACCGATTTTTTTTCTGTTTCCTGTTGTGTTTTTTTTTTTCCTTTTTTGAACAAAGACGACAATCGAATAATGGACAATTACTGATGTTCTGACCGCGAAACACGTTTACCATGAAAAGTTTTTATTAGATTAGGACCTCGACTAGGAAATAAAAGCAACGTGAAAATGAACCGAGATAACGTGTCAACCACACTATGAGGTGTACAACTGACAATTTATATCGTTCTTTGCAATTTATTTTTGTCTCTGACGACAAGAAATCACGCAAATCATTAATTCAATTATCCTTCTGCTTTCATCTGTAGGCTTTTGAATTCAGCCTCACCAGTGTAAATTGAGAACTGCGTTTTAGTTATGACTTTAAGAATTCTCTATAATCTATTGAAGATTTATTGCACTGTATATTTAATTGTATTATCTTACCGATAAGCATCTATTGATAGAAACATGTTCACAAATATTTTAATTCTTACTCTACATCAATTTTATATGAAGCTCTAAAACCTTACGGTTTGCAGTAGAGTTTGGAGCAGCGTTATAGAGTTTAACCTTTAAAAATAAACACAAGTTTACGTATGGACTAGTCGGTATAAAATGTCAATATTTCAGTTCAGTCAGTACCAGAGTGATAATTTTTTTCATTGTAGGTTAAGAAAGTAGTGTTAAATTTGGTTCAGGTATTAGCTCTCCACTCGCCACTGTGATCACAACAATGTGTTTTCTAGTTGAAATGCAAACTCGCGAGCGTGCTCCAATCCAAGAAAGAAAAAAAAATACATTCTCTTAATGTGTATCAAGAGGCGACAATTGTGAGCTCCATCCCCATGAAGATAAAGAAAACCTGAAAGTTAAGTATCAGTGTGTCAGTTTTACTCTTCTGCGGTGTATGCTGTAAAACTATAGTAAAATCCAATGCCAGTTCACATGTTATTTGATTTAGGAACTCTGCGGTCCCTGGACTTCCATAAGGATTTACGCCCTGATCTCCAAATTAAATCTCAAATGGTGTTGCTGTTACTATCAGGTAATTTAATTTCTTTAGAAAATAATTTGAAATAATTTATTAAAGATTACATTTAATAAGCTCAAATGCTTACTTACCTTTTGTAAAAATACTACATTTCCAAGGGAAAATATTGAGTCAGAAAAGATAAACATTTACGCGCTTTTTTGATTGAAAATTGATTAAGAAAATCTTAAAATCAGTTATAACCAAATCAGGAACTAAAGTATATCAAGAAGAAAAACCAAGGAATAAAGTTGATATATTATAATTCATCAAAAAAGATTTCGTTTTCAATAAAAAAAAAAGTCCATGAAAATATACAAAAATTACTTCTGATAACAAAAAGTGTAAAAAAAAACAATCATAATAAAGTCTACTCCAAATACACGTACAACCTCTCCCTCCATTCAATGCTGATGTTTTCCTAAAAAGGATGAAGATACACGACTGTCTGAGTCTTTGTACGGGCCTTTTTAATAGATAGTGTTATCAGACATTTACCAAAAGAGGACTGACTTTAATTGCGTTCCATTAATGCACTCCCATTTACCCTCTTGAAATTCTACTCGAGAATAATAAATTCTGCGTAGAGAAACGAACAGTGATTGGCACTTGAGTTACACAGCTGTAACACTGGACAAGAGCAGCGCTTCGTTAAACGAACTACCCAAGCGGAGAGTAGCCACATATATCATTTCCATATACTTCTAATATTTTATTTCTAATGGTAAAGTTCCCCGCAAGCAATAGAAATAAAACATGACATGGAGGCTGTACGTACTTCTTTAACTATACTGCCATTTAAATATAAAAAAGTGAAATTTAATACTAGTTAAAGATATGGAAATTTAGAACCCTCTCTGGAATTTGTAATAATAACCAAATTAATATGAAACATATTTTGAGTGAGTAAAAGAAAAAAAAACATCCAAATAGTCTAACTTTGTAATATCAAACATTCACTTTTTTTTACTTGAGAAAAGTTAGCAGAACCCTTATGATAAGGTTGACGAAGCAAACTTCCACAAAAGATTGTTACAACAATGAATTAAAAGTATTATATAACAAAAACCACTACAAGTCTAAAATCTATATGAGAGTTGCAATAACCTTAAATAATGGTCACCAAGAGAACAACGAAATAACCCATAACAATAGCGAGATATTAAAATAGAGAAAACAATTCAGGGAGAACAACGAACTTTTGCTAAATAATAACTATTCAGTCTCATACGCCTTCTGTTGTGTTTAGGGCATGGTTGTGATTAATCTATGTATCAGTTAATAATAGTTTCGAATTTAATCATTAACTAATGAATTTTTTTTTTAAATGGTGAAAAATTACTAATTTTCCCCAGTAATTTCAGCATTATTTTACCATAACTTTTGTAACGTGGCATTTGAACTTGCCCCCCCCCCAGTGACACAGTGGTATGTCTGCGAACTTATACCGCTAGAAACCGGGTTTCGATACCCGTGGTGGGCAGAACACAGATATCTCTTTGTGTAGTTTTGTGCTTAACTACAAACAAACAATTTGAATTTGGTACTTTTTTGCATGTATAAACTGGCTAATGCCTAGTTTCTTGAACTGCAATAAACTAATTGGATGTACAAAATATGGATCAGCCAGTCAAGCTAAAAGAAAGAACTTCGATTCTCGATATAATACGTCTTTAACTCTTTTTTTTTGCTCTGAATCTCTCGGTACCCTTTCGAAATATTTTTCGCTAAACTACATTGAAATATCCATCGTGTATGTTACGAGGTGTACTTCGCCACATAGGCGTCACCATCTTAGACCAATATTTTTACGATAGCGTCACACGCTCACCTTGGACATAAACTGATTATACGGTTATATACGTAAGCTTCACGTATAACTGGTTTGGTTCAGCTGTATGTTATGAAACCTGCAATCTAATTTTGGAAACTCAGATTGATATTTTTGCTGCATAAATTTTGTTGTTTTCCGAGAGAGAAAAACAACGTAAAAATTTATTGTGAATGGGTTCCATCCTAAGCAAAACGCTCAGAAGTTTGAAAGCACTTACTTACGAATCAAAGAGACACAACTGTGGTGAAATGCAAACATTATGAAGCAACCTTCAAAGCCCACCTGTCAACGTCAACATTCAGATATTATCATGAGCACAAGAACAATTTAAAGATTGGTCTCCCCATCATTTCTGCACCTTCTCTCTACACATCTGGTGACACCTAAACTTCAATCCTGTCGTAGTTTCGAAAGGCCAACCAGAATTAGTGCTTGATAATTTGACTGCAGTAGACCGTATTCCTTTTGACACTCTGTCCAACAGCACAGAAATCAATCCATGGTTGAAAGCTCATGGATTGAAGATGCCTGTAACAGAGAAAGACATCAGAGTAAAGATCATTTTGTTTGGAAAACAACTTCAAGAGGAAATGAAGGTTGAGCTCAAGCAAAGAAAGATGCAGACGAGAGATTCTCCTTTTCCTAGGATGAATGAACCTCTAAACGAAATAGGAGGTACGTGTGACTTGACATTCATGCTACAGGCAAAAACTCTATGGACTTGGCATGATAACAGTTAATGGAAGCAAGTCAGCTACCAAGGCAGTTGAGATTGCTATTAACAAGCTGAAGAGGTTTGAGTTGGACTTGAAAGGGAACACCACTGCTGTTGTCACTGAGGGTACTTGTGTGGTGAAGATGAGTCAGTTGATGGGTGTGAGCCACCAGATTTAATACAATCGTGGAATTAATCTGGCTGATGATGTTCACTGTCCGATAAAGTTGATGAGAAAGAAGAAGAAATTGAGAAAGCTACCAATGAAACAGACTCAAGATGTTGAAGAGAAGACAGAGAATGAAGACTGGCATGAAAATGACCCGGATGACAACATTGATTCTGCAGATTATTTTCGAGTTATGATTGAAAGGATTAGAAAAATTGTTTGCATTTTTATCGTAAATCTCCAGTCAAAAACGATGATCTCCAGAAACTATGTAAGACTCAAAAGAGGAAAGAATTATCTTTGCTTTTGGACACTCGTACCAGATGAAACACTATGCTCATGATGTTACAGAGGTTCTTGGAATTAAAAAGCATTGTTGCAAATGCTCCGATTGATCTTTCTGCCATTAACCTTTTTTCCCTCTGAAGAAAAGATAAAGCTCATTTCAGAAATTATCGAGGCCTTAGAAGTTGTGTAACTGAGTGTCTTGGCATTGGGCAGGAAAGACTGTGACTTGATCAAGACTGAAAAAATCTTCAAGTTTTTGCTGAGGAAGTTAACTTAACTCCGAGTATGATAGGGCGCAAGTTGTATCTGGTTATAAATCAGATGATTAAGGAAAGAAGAAATACAAATCTTGCTGGCTTGTTATGCTATCTGGAGGACCCAAGTACGTACATCTCACTCTTGGAAGATGACACTCTGCTCCCACGTCCATCTAGGGATGAAATTGCCAAAACAACCAAAAACATTTATACAAACCTCTTCCAAAACCATGGTAATGAAAATGGGGGTCAAGGAAGACAGTGAGTATCAAACTGTTGATGAAACAAAACCACTAAAGGAATTGAGCAAGGCAGAGAAACTTGATGCTTTGATATCACAAAAGATCAAAGAACGAAAAGCAAAAAAACTGGATCCGGATTCTTCACTCCAAGAAATATTGAAATGTTCAAAGAGAAAAATGCCCGTTCTGGAAAGCACCAACGAACGTCCAAATTCATTGCTGTTATGACTATACCTCCAGCTTCTGTAGAGGCAGGGAGAAGTTTCAGTGCAGTTAGTCTCTTTCTTTCAAAATTACCCACGTCTTTGAATAATGAGACTTTTAGCAAGCTGCGTTTTATTTGGTCTTATCTCAGGCAACAGAAACAATAAAACTCTTTCACATCCATTTTAGAAGTATTTCATTTTTAATCAATTAATCATTGATTAAATATAATATTTCATCATTCATCGCTTTTCTCAAAAATGATTAATTAACCATACCGCAGTTGTGTTAAAATGTTAATAAATAACAGTCTCAGATTTACAAGCTTCTCTTGTGTTGAAATGTCTCTAAATAACAGTCTCGGTAGTTTCACAAGCTGCCCTTTTGTTGAAATGTCACTAAATAACAGTCTCGGTAGTTTCACAAGTTGCCCTTTTGTTGAAATGTCACTAAATAACAGTCTCGGTAGTTTCACAAGTTGCCCTTGTGTTGAAATGTTAATAAATAACAGTCTCAGATTCACAAGCTTCTCTTGTGTTGAAATGTCACTAAATAACAGTCTAAGTTTCACAATTTGCTCTTGTGTTGAAATGTCACTAAATAACAGTCTCAGTAGTTTCACAAGTTGCCCTTGTGCTTAAATGTCACTAAATAACAGTCTCAGTAGTTTCACAATTTGCTCTTGTGTTGAAATGTCACTAAATAACAGTCTCAGTAGTTTCACAAGTTGCCCTTGTGCTTAAATGTTACTAAGTAACAGTCTCAGTTTCACAAGCTTCACTTGTGTTGAAATAGTACTAAGTAACAACTGATAAGTAACATCTGATAAGCTTCAGTTATATACGTGAAAATGTTAATAAACATATACATTAAAATGTATATAAACAACAACCTCAGTAAGCTTCTTTTATGTTGAGATGATAATAAAAAAACAGTCGTTCAGTCGGCTAAGCTTCTCTTGTGTTGAAATGTTACTAAATAACAGCTAAACAGTTCTATAAGCTTATATTTCCTGATATCATTTGATTTTCTTTGAATAAACGTACAAAGGGCTGAGATACTATCAAAAATTAACAGCCATCTTATGTTGAATTGAAAAATTGTTAGAGATGTGACGTATTTACTGAATGGTTGTGTATGTTTTGCTGTTTTCTAACTTTAAGTCACCTGGATTAATTAATAAATAAAACGCTTATTAAAGCTAACCTTTTTTTTTCTTTTACAAATTACTGTTAAATTCAGAAGGACACACAGTAAGCTACTTAGTAAAATAATAACACAGAAAGTTAATTATCCGTTATAGGTGATTGTTAATTATATAATTTACATTTAAACAGCATATTTCACAGAAAATGAAAATCGTTCTTTAATATTTTCCTTACAGTGATATGTGTGAAGTATTTGCCATTTGTTATTCGAAACTTGAAGTTTCGTTATTAAAATTTAGCCTGGATGTAGTGCGCTGTTCAAGGTGGAATTCGTATTAACTGTCTACACATTATCTCTTTGCAACAGCTGGAACTGCGTAGGCCACATATTCCACTATTGGATCCTTGGAAGTATCACTGTGTGCATTTCTAGCTAATGTTGCCAGAAAGTAAACCAAGTCTCTTGGGCAATAAACAAATAATCCTGTATAACACAACACGTTTAGAGAAAAAAATTCAATTAAGGCGACATAAAGCAGGAGACTTATTTGTTCTGAGTTAGCACCTTACATTTAAACAGTGACTATCTACTTTAAAATACTTGTTCGTTTAAATTAAAAACACAATAACATAATCAACAAAGCTCATCATCTATTTGTTTTGAGTTTCGCGCAAAGCTACACGAGAGCTATCTGCACTAGCCGTCCCTAACTTAGCAGTGTAAGACTAGAGGAAAGGCAGCTAGTCATCACCACCCACCGCCAACTCTTGGGCTACACTTTTACCAACGAATAGTGGGATTGACCGTCACATTATATCGCCCAGCTGAAAGGGCGAGCATGTTTGGTGGGACGGGGATTCGAACCCACGACCCGCAGATTGCGAGTCGAGCTCCCTAACCACCTGGCCATGCCGGGCCACCTCATTATTTGTAAAGTTTACCGAGAAATTTAAAACAATGTCTTTGACATAAATCGATGGATTAAAAAAAAGTTTAACATACGATTAATCAGAAGTCCCTTTATTTAAAATATATAACCTATTCAGTCAGATTAGAAACTCTCGATTTTTTATTTACTTTTACTAGTAAAGATAAAGAACCAGATAGGAAATTTATATGAAAACTGTACAAGATTTATTATCTTGCAAGTTTCGCATGTATGGATGCGCATCTAACGTTTGAAACAAAATTATATTTAATATTTAGCACACATTAAAACAAAATATCGTTTTTATACATCTCTTATAGATTTACCTTTCTAGGTAAATCTCAAATCAAATCTTAGTCTTTTGTTTCTGTTGATAGTTTATTCGCCCAACCTATAAAAGGATAGACATCATTACTATTATAGCTGATCGACTGTGTGTTCGTTGCTAAACGATATTTAATTTACACGTGCAATCCGCTTTCCCGACGAAACCTTCACGAGTTCCTTAAGTTTTCGAAAAAAAGACAGGTTATTGTAAGGCTTATATCAAGAGCTTTAGTATAATATCAGCTTTCGTGTTTAATAACCTGTGTAATCTATTATAAACAAGGGCGGCTTCTGAATTTGTAAGAAATCACAAAAGGAGGTTGTTCCACACTAAATTAAACTTAATCCCGTCTTCAAAAGATGATTTAGGCAATCGTTAATTTTTCACTCTTTTAGGAAATCGGGTTTGTCTTAAGTTAATTAATCAGTCAGACAAAATTATTTAAAATCTTTACAATTACCATACAAAGAATAGATGTTTGTAGGCGTTAAATTCCAATGAGACATCATAAATTAAGCGCATGAAAACTGTGTTCTGTGATTTTTGTTTTTGGTGGATTTGTAAATCATACCTATATTTTACGAGACATAGTAACATTTGGCAACATATGTGTTTCTGCTAGTGTTCGATGTAAATATGACCATAAATCATGCTTTCATAATATACGAAATGTAAACATGCTTAACTGAAACAATTTGCATTTTATTGGCTTTCAACAGGTTTCGTGCTTTTAAAGAAGTCTATCACGTGAACTAAAATCTACTCTTTATCGACTTTCCAGGCAAGGTATTGCTTTTACAAACGGCTAGATTTTTTCAATGAATTTCATCATGCATAACCACCAGATCATACTACTCGATCACGCGCATTCTTGATGCCTGTCTCCAACAACTTTCTCCTATACAAATCTAGTGCATTCAGCTTCTCAGTCTTTCTACCCACACTTCTTAAGTTGTTGAGTCCTGTCTCTTCTTTCCTTTTATCCAGCTTCTATTTACCTCACTTTTTTGTGCTTATTCAGAATGCAAAATTTTTTAACACTTTACCTTTCCTTGTGTTTTTTCTACATTATTACATTACGATGTTCTTTATCATCTTTGCTTTTTTTGTTTGTTTGTTTCATAGGCCCGTGAGCTAAAAGTAGTAGAGCTTTTGTCTTCAGTGCCCAAGGCTTGATCCAAGATACTACGAAGAATAAATAAAATAAAACAGGCTGCATCAGGAGGCGTATGTACGTATGTGATAAGTAACTAAGACCGAATACAGAAAAAAGTATTATCTTGAAGCCGCTAAGCTATATGTTACACACAAAAAAAAAGAACTATAAACGGCCACGCGCTTCATGTAAAACAAAAAATTATCCATATTTATTTAATTTTATTATGTTGAAGTTGGTTATTGTTAAGCACAAAGTTACACAATGAGCTATGTGTGCTTTGCCCACCAGGGATATCGAAACCCGATATCTAGCGTCGTAAATTTGCAGATTTACCACTGACCCATGATCACATACATGTACAACAGTTATGGAAACACACAAGAAATAGACATACAGGAGTTACGCTAAAATATACCTATACACCATTTTCAGTGTAAAGTACATTTCTCTGATACGGCATAACCCCAGATCCCTCAGTATTCCTTCGCCTCTCATTTCCTTTTCTCTTCAAAAGTAGTACTCCAAATTTCCACCTACCCCCCGACTCACATAACCACTAATGTCAACTTATTAATGGTACAAAACATTATAAACAAATACAAAAATAATAAAATAAGTTGTACAACATACTAATATTTTGTGCATGAGCTCTTTGCTTTACACACAGTATTACACCTTGTTTCACGTTGTCTTACAGCTTATCAATATACGATCATGTTTAAAGTGTCCCATATTACTCCCAACAATTCAGCCAAACTGTTTGATCGTCTTTTGACCTTCTCAGTTTTCACATAAGCTTCAAGAATGTGAACATTCTAGTGCAGCCATAGTTGTGAGTTTTCCATTCGCATATTTACTGTCAACATATTGTTTTTTCACATTTGCTATATGCTCGAAATCCATATTTTGTTGGAAGATGAATCTCTGCCTAATAAGTCATGTTCCTGGGGGAATAACACAATGGACCAGAATGCACATGTACTTGTCAGTAGTCAGGGTGCCATCAATGTTGTTTCGATCACCAATACTGTTGGCAGAGATGCAATCCCAAACCTATACTGATCCTCTACCAGGTTTCGGTGTAGATATCGTACATTGAACTGCGATAACATTCTCTTCTTCGCCACCAAACAAATTTCAATTGATTGTTGCCGAACAATTCGTCCATTAATTCGTCTGTAAAGAGCACATATCTCCAGTTTTGCTTATTTCCCTATTTAGTCCGATGTCGTTTCGACCTTTCGGCTTGCTTACCTCTTCTCAGCATCAGTTTTCGAGCATCTACATCCAAAATGAGATCACTTCTTGCTAATGTGGATCTTATTCTTCTCGAGATAACATTCACGTCTGTATTTACAACTTGGTCGTTAGCAAGATCTTCCCTCGACCTATCTCGTAAAGAACATAGCCTTAGATACTTAGCATAACTTTTGGAGAATTTCATTTTTCTAACTCGACCACTTTTATTGTTATTAATGCCAAATTTACGCACCCTCTACAGAGTCTTGCACACAGCTGCTACAGGAACATGGAGTCTTACCGCAATTTTGCGTATAGAATATGCTTTACAAGCCTAAAATTTGTTTTATACACACTTGTTTTGACACTTGCTATTTAAATAGTGGGAGCCATGTATAGATCCACACAACTACTACGGGGTGCAATATAACATCCTGTACTTTTATTGGCTTTATACTGTTGACATTTCTTGATTAGTTGCATTACAAACATCAAATTGTAAGCTACCAAAATATGACTGAACTCTGGTACACTTAGTTTTCGCATGATAAAGGTATAGCATTCCCGTAGTATTTACCTTTTATTATCATTTTCTTCACCGTGTACACAATTATTTTCAATACTGTATGTCAAAATTTTATGGAAAAAAAAGGAAAAAAATCATAAATACTCTAATTTGGTAGTTTGAATGAATTTGTATGAACGTTAAAGATAGTACAATATCTATTAATATGTACTCCATATATATATATATATATACATATTTTTATGATGAGTGTGAAACAGAACCACATTTTTAAACCACAGGTACCAAGCTATATAAAATGTCACAGATGTATTTTAGATTTGCTTTCTGCGAAACATTTTTTTTTGTCCAAATGTTATCTTAATAATTATTGACCTGACATGGACTGGTTGTTAAGGCTCTCGACACACAATCTGTAAGTCGCGGGATCAAAGCTCGTAATCAAACATGCTCCCCTTTCAGCCGTGGGGGCGTTATAATGTTACAGCCAATCCACTATTTGTTGGTAAAAGAGTAGCCCAAGCGTTGGCGGTGGGTGGTGTTAACTAGCTGTCTTCTCTCCAGTTTATCACTTCAAAATTATGAATGCCTAGTGAAGATACTCTTCGAGTAACTTTAAGTCAAAAATATACGAAACAAGTAATTATTCTTTATTTTTTCTTTGATAAAAACATGGTTTTCCGGAAACCAAAAAAATTACGAATATGAAGGGTTTCAGAAAGGCAGAAGACAAAATTTGTAGACTGCCCATATATAAGTTCGAATACTACCAAAATTAAGTTTCTAATTACTTCAATGCTACTTTGATATTCACGGGAAAAGATATTTGACCGTGACAACGGATAAATTTTAAACATTAAAATCAGCACCACTCATGCACAGTGAAACAGTTTCACAACTTGATTAAATGTTACCTAACAAAATTAGAGTTATTGATCAATGACGATAAATCACGTTACGTATACTTTACTGTACGCTTGAGCTCGTTTATTTTATTTTTATAATCTTTTAAACCTTAAAAATCGAACTTACTCATTACAGCATAGCACATTTGAGCAACAATGGTCAGGGTTCTGAAGGCCTAAAGGCTATTATCATTAAGAAAATATTCAAAGCTGTCAAACTCAAGATAGGCCTGTCGGTTACAGTTACAGTTGCGTACGTACGTGAATATTCCGTTCAAGACTCCTTGTAACCTCTGCCTGGGTCATTTAACAAACTCTGACTAAAAAAAATCTATCGATTAGGAGAGACATAGGTGAATTACTTTTCCATTCCGCAGTCTTAGAATTTAGCAAGTTTGATAACTCAGTCAATGATGGAATCCAGATTTCAAAAAAAAAAATGAGAAAGATTGCATGTCACGAACAGTTTATTGCAGTATGACGAACGCTCTTTCACTTTTGATCCTGGACTGAATATAGACTTATTCTCGTTTTCTACCCTTGAACCTTTTT
>NW_013665887.1:194847-197683 GCF_000517525.1 Limulus polyphemus
CCTTTTTTTTTTTTCTTTTTTTTTTTTGGAGGGGGGTTACTCCTACATTATTTTACTAATTTTTCTTACTCTGTGGCTTAACAGGTAGTTCGTCTAAAGTGAATATTTGAAACATACATTAATAATGGGGATCAATATGAAGTAAATAAAATAGGCCTGCTTGGAAGGGAGGAGAAGAAGAGTAGAAAATCGCGACAGTGAAACTTTCTAGTCAGAAACACGTGTTTTGAGTTTATTTGCCTGCCTTTGAATCGCTACGGGAGTTTCTTTTTTCCTGGATATTTCTGGATAAAATGTCGCGGGAGCAGCAATACTGTGCAGGTAATGAAAATACTTTTATTTTCATCTCATCTGTTTTGCTGTGTTTAGAATGGCGTGGATATAGTCCTCAATTTCTTTCTCTACTGTGTGAGAAAGGAGACTCTTCACATTTCTTCCCCTAGTTCTTCGGTTGGCAGCTCCCCCCCCCCCTCGTGCAAGAATTACATGGTTCTCCAAACAAGAGATTTATGGTAGATAGTGACGTTTAATGTTACAGAAATGATCATTTTCGTTCCCTTATTATTGTAAACGCCACGTTCTGAACTGAACAAGTCGTTTTCTAGGGCGAAGTTCTACCATTTCAAACTTTTATTAAATTTACAACCTGTGTTTTGCAAAGCAGAACAACAGACACACTCCCATATCTTTTTCACCTTCAAATTACCTTCAGTAATTACAGCTTAATCAAGTAATTGTAGGAAAGGTTGTTCTCACCCAGATGCTAAAAATCACATAACTTTCTTGAGAAATAAAAAAACGAATATTTGAGCTTCACTCCTTCGACTAAATCCGATTATATCTAGCTATATATCTATTGGACTACAAATTTGCCCCTCAGAAACACACACTATATGTGTAAATATATATATAGTGTTTATAAAGCACATTGAAACTACAACGACAAAGTGGCGGTCTCATGGAGTCCGTTCAAATTTTTAACCAGTATTTAAACAGACATTACCTAGGCATTTTCTTTAATACCCACGGTCTACCAATAATTACAGTTATATGAACCCAGTACCATAAGCTACAATATTACTTTTCAATTTTAAATGAGGATATAGGCACCAATACTTGCTTCTGGCGCCAGAAACTTCGTTATTTCATAATAATTCCCTTTCCACCCCCACCCCCCTAAGTTTGGTGAAAGTTAAATGTCAAATGTTAGATAAATAAGACGATATAGCCCAAACTTTTATCGTGACCCTGAGTACTAGTACCTGCCACTACAGAGCGGCTCACAGGAGGATTTTGTGAAGCATGCAGTGTTTTAGCTTTCATTACCTAAAGCACGAACATAAAGGTTAAAGCAAAGCTCTTCTGTTTATTTCATTTCCCAGTTCATTAAGCAAGGCTTTCAGAAAACGGCTGAGTAATGCCAAAACTAATTATGCGTGACGTATAACGTAATTCATATATATATATGTATATGAAGAGTTCAAATACTCATACATGGATAAGGTTGACAAATGATCATTCCACACACCTGCCTTTCTCGTTCAACGTATACTGCAGCTTCATATTTATTATGAAAAATGGAAATCACTCGCGTCACTTCATTAGAACAAGTTCAGAAATTTTATTCATTAACAATAACATGTTGAAAGATTTTTTTTATCTTCTTCTTTATGTGTTTTCAATGTACACGCAAAAGAAATATTTCCAAACATTTATCTATCTAAAGAACATACTGTTACTTTTATAGACTTTAGTCAGAAAGAAATCCTCAACGCGAACTCCTAGACAGGAGGATCAACCAGCTAAAGGCAACAATCCGAGATTAAATTGTAACTACGGGCAACAGTCCGAGATAAAATTGCAACAGGAAATAACAAAGAGATCCGCGTGAAAAATCTTTTTCTACAACACGTTTACGAATGCCGTCTGATTTGTTTATTTTAGAGCAAAGCCACATTGAGTTAGCTACTGTCTCCATTGTGGGATTCGAACCCCGGATTTATGAGTTATAAATCCGTAGACTTACCGCTGTCCCACCTGGTGACATCCTCTGATTTATAATTAAAAATTAGAAAAGGAGTTTAGCGTTACTTTGGAGTCACGATCCTTTTTTTTTGCAAAAAATTGTCACTCCAATGTAAATCGAACATAGTTTTATGATCGACACAAGAATGAAGTGCAGTGACATACTACAGGTCAACAAAATTATTTCAAACGTCATATAGAATACAAAAAAATTGAAAAAAGCTCACTTTTATGAAAGAAATTTCTTGAAGTTGTATCAACTTTATGGTAATTAAGCCTACTATCATGTAAGAGCCTTCGATCATACGTCGATACCCATGCATGTATTTCTGCAAAGGATGGAAGACCAGGAAGTAATAAATCCGGTTCTATTTTTTTATCATTCCTCTTAAATCGCCATCCATGCTTTGCTTCAAAGTACTTGAAAGATCTTAAGAAAAAGACGATCTTGTGCTGTTGACGAACTTTGGCAGAGAAGCAAAATTTTGACTGAACTAACCTTACAATTTTAAAAACAGCCTAAAATATTACTTTTATTTTTCTCGATAACATCTTATGCTCAACAGAAGTTACTGTTGTCTTGTCTTATGATATAAAATACCAACAAAACAAAAAAGCGTATCATGCAATTGGCCGTTGAATATCTAAAATAAAAACTGCCACGACAAGCTTATATTTCTTATCGTACTCTTTTAAACGGTAATTGCAATATTTTTTGTTTTTCTTTTCTGTTGACCATAAGTTTGTTTGTTTGTTTTGAATTTCGCGCAAAGCTACACGAGGTCTATCTGCGCTAGCCGTACCTAATTTA
>NW_013665887.1:198354-210094 GCF_000517525.1 Limulus polyphemus
CATCACCACCCACCGCCAACTCTTGGGCTACTCTTTTACCAACGAATAGGGGGATTGACCGCCACATTATAACGGCTGAAAGGGCGAGCATGTTTGGTGTGACGGGGATTGTGAGTCGAGCGCCCTAACCACCTGGCCATGCCGGGTCCCTGTTGACCATAAGATGAACCCAAAAGCAATTAACTGATTTTTATAGATCAATTTGGTTTGATTTGTTTCAAGTTAAGCACAAAGCTACACAATGGACTATCTGTGCACTGCTCACCACGGGTATGGAAACCCGGTTTCTAGCGCTGTAGGTCCGCAGACATACCGCTGTGCCACTGGGGTGGGTGGGTGGGTCGGGGGGGTGGGGGTGGGGGGGCTTACAGATCAAAACCACAATTTTCACTGCAAATTTTAACATGGTTTCTATGTATTATTCATTGTTATTAAAGCAATGCTACTTTTTTACTGTAGTTATGTCAAACCACCAATCACAAACACGTCAGAATTAATCATAGAAACCAAATACATCCATATCTTTTCAATATTTAAATTGATCTTGCACTACTCGCACTTTGCTTAAATACACTTTGTTTTTCAGGTGCTCTCTTGTTTCTTTTAACATTTCAGATTTATTTTGACAAAAATAAAGTAAGAACAAACTAATAAGGACATTAATCAAAATTTGTGCGTTAAAATGATCTGGTAACGATTGTTGCCATTCTTACAATTAATTGTTCACAGAAGTTAACAGATGTCACTAGTATCGATAATTTCAAACTACGCTGACAGCCTGTTCCTGAATGGTAATCAGACAGTGAGTCACCACCATCCTGGGTGAACAATCACTGGGATTCACACAAACTCGTCACTGCTGGCATTATTAAGCGCTAGTTTGCCATAAAATCATGGACAATTTATAATAACTTTTAACCTTTCTGATTTATGGAACGTTGCACGGTACAATTGATCAAATCTAAACTGAAAATGTTAACAAAAGCAATCTTCATAACATGGTTCGAAAGTAAATTATGAATCAGAATAGCTATCCAAACAAGTATAAAATTCGAAGATTTCAAACCTATCTTTACTCATTGTTTCACAATCACTTAAAAGTCTTACATATCTAAAAAATTCGAGTTTATGAATATGGTAGGAGATAAAGTAAATGCACAGG
This sequence comes from Limulus polyphemus, assembly GCF_000517525.1. Classification (NCBI taxonomy): domain Eukaryota; kingdom Metazoa; phylum Arthropoda; class Merostomata; order Xiphosura; family Limulidae; genus Limulus; species Limulus polyphemus. The sequence goes on from NW_013665887.1 coordinate 199,517, forward strand.
TTAGCTCCAGTTGTATATAATAACTGTACATGATTAATTCATATCTAAGTATGCTTTATAATACACATAAGCTGACGAAATAATAAAATGTTTAAGATTAAGACGACACTTATGTAAGTTTTCACACAAATGTATTAAAGAAATAAAGCCAACGTTTAATAACACACAATACGTATTTAAAAATGACACTGTCCCCATTCTTAAAATACAATAAAAATTGTTTTATTTAATACTTTTACTATGAGACTGGGAAGTGTATAAGACTATTCCAGTCTCATAGTATTTTATTGTATTTTGAGACTGAGAACAGTCTCACTTTTAAGTATTTATTGTGTATTATTAAACGTTCGCTTTATTATTTTAAAACGTCTGTATCTTAAAATGTGTACTTGAAATTTCCTCTTAGCCCATGCTAATTAATTTTCTAACTAAACATTAGAAATAACAATACCGTATACATTATTTTTCTTCTTTCTCGGCTCGGCATGGCCAGGTGGTTAGGGCGCTCGACTAGTAATCTGAGGGTCTCGGGTTCGAATCTACCGTTTCTTCAAACATGCTCGCCCTTTCAGTCGTGAGGGCATTATAATGTGACGGTCCATCCCATTATTCGTTTGTAATAGAATAGCCCAAGAGTTGGCGGTGGGTGGTGATGACTAGCTGCCTTCCCTCTAGTATTACACTGCTAAATTAGGGACGGCTTGCGCAGGTAGTCCTAGTGTAGCTTTGCGCGAAATTCATAAGAAATAAACAAACTTCTTTCTCGGGAAGTGGGCAATAAAGAAAGTAGTGGGTCTGTTATTGACTGGTAGTTTTTGAAAAAAGACGATCTCACGAAGAGATTTATTTGTTACGGTGATGGCTAATTTATTTAAAGTGTTGACTAAACAGCTGAAATTGTATACTTATAATACAGTAAGAACATTAACACTAAAGAGCTAGTAATTGCTAGTTAATACTTAATGCAGGGCATATTGGTGGTCAAAAGTTGTGTATACATATATATAAAATGTATTCGAATAAGGAGTGGGATTACTCACGAAACAAGTGTCGCTTTAACATAGGTTTTAAACGTTGAACAGAGTAATAGTATTTTTATTACTTGTCTGTTTATTGAATTGAGCGCAAAGCAACACAAGGGCTATCTGTGTTAGCTGTCCCTAATTTTAAAGTAATAGACTATGGGGAAGGCAGCTAGACACCACCACTGTCTGCCGACCCTTGAGTTACTGTTTTACCAATAGTGGGATTAACCGTTATATTATAACGTCCCCTAGGGCGAGCATGTTCGGTGACGGGAGTCGAACCCGCGACATGCAAATTTAAATGCTATTCAAAAATAAGAACGTGTGTGCAGGCATTTTATTTATTTATTTATTTGTATTAAAGCACAAAGCTGCACAATGGGCTATCTGTGCTCTGTCTACCACGGGTATCGAAACCCGGTTTCTAGCGTTGTAAGTCCGCAGACATACCGCTGTGCCACTGTGGGGAGATGTCTGCAGACATATAAGAAAAACATTATTTAAAGAAGAGCTCAACAAACCTATCCCACCAAATATGCATTATAAAGTAAGAAAGTAAAAGTACAAAGTAGAAATTAATATATTCGTCCATCTTTATAATAACATTAAAAGCTTTATTGAAACGTAGTTTAAACTTGTGTAACCAAATATTAACCCTTGGGTACTTAACCTGGGATCCATATGGACCACATACTAGTTCAAGCCATTGCTATTAGTGGTAAAATGTAAAAAAAAAAAAACTAGAAACATTTAACTCATAATTTCTTGCTAAGTAAAGTTACCAGTGGGGGAAAAAAACAAATTTGAAGATTTAGTTGATCGGGAGCCGTTATTATTTAATGGAGTCCATATGGACCCTACTTAAGCACGTAAGGGTTTAATATTGTATGAAAAGTCTGTGAGGCTCAATTTGATCATCAGTATAATGGTACTTTTCAGGTACAGGTGGTGATTCCTCTCTCGGTAGGTTGAAATTGTCCATTTACTAACGGCCACTCATCGCCTTGCACCCTGGGTGACTTACTGACGGTTACCGATTTTCCTGCATCACAGATGTAGGATAATTGTTCGCTTATTGAAAGTCACCGACCTTCTTCCGTTACAGATGTAACAGAATTGTATACATACTGGCGGTCACCGACTTTCCTGTGTTAGATGTAGCAGAATTGTTCGCTTATTGACAGCCACCTACCTTTCTGTGTCACAGATTTAGCAGAATTTATCACAATACTGACACTGCGAATTGTTTGAACCTGCGTACAAATACGTCAGTTGCAACAAAACCAATAAATCCCTAGTGTTTTCAACAAGTCCAACTGTAGTAAGTAATAACGTTTGGCTAGTATTTCTAACGTTATTCGCAAACTTATTTTTCATTATCATTAGCATAATAAGGATATGAATATCAATTAAGGTAAGTAAAAATTGTTTGATGAAATATGCTCACAAAACAAGTAATTAAAATTAAAATGACTAAACAGCGTTTTTTATTTTACATTTATCTAATTTAAGCGCTTTAGAATAATATATGAAATTGATAATTCTTATGCGAGAAAAGAAGAAATTATTATAGTTGTTTCAATGAAGCTATTAATTACAGTAAAATGTTATCTCTTTCATGCCAGCTGAAGACGAGGTTCTTCCACGATTCCAGTAATCAGGCTGGCTGGCGCCATTAGCATGGCATCATACGTGCTTCACTACTGCTCATTGACTTTGTAGTCGTACAGACTCGCTCACTTGTGTACAAATGTCTTTTCATTCTTTAAGGGATCGTCGCAAAACTGCAATTTCAACACACAGTGAAAGCACAACATGAATACACTTTTTCTATTTGGGATTTTATGGTTTCAGCTTCATTTAGGTGTTCGTAAAACGTAATGGTTGATCTGCGTTTATTTGTGTGTGTGTTTTCTTAAAGCAAAGCCACATCGGGTTATTTCCTGTGTCCATCGAGGGGAATCGAACCGCTGATTTTGCCGTTGTAAATCCGAAGACTTACTGCTGTTCCATAGGGGGACATTTATTTTTTGACAGAACACTTAAAATAACCTTATGAGAAATAAGTGCCTAAGACAAATAATAAAAAATAAACTCTTCAACCAGCCAAGGAAAATAAACAATTCATGGTAGAAATAGTGTATCCAACTTTAATGACTAATAAGCTAGTTCGAGACTCAGTTTTGTTAGATTACATAAATAAAGAAGTGAAAGCGAGAAATAGATGGTTAATCTGTCGTCTTAAAATATCGTCAAGCAAGAAACGGTCACGTAAGTTCATTCCTCTTCAGAATAATCAGTGAAACACCTTCACAGAAATATATTTTGTTTTTATAACCGTAAATCTTCGCGAATATCCATCCTGCCTACACAGTGACACTGATTCGAAGTAAAAACGCCTTTTTCGTTGTGTGAGAGAACGACTACTAATAATTCCATAAATGCACACTTTATGTACATGGGTGTGTTTCTACCGGATCTGACACCTTCTTAAAGAAAATTTCTAAAATAATATTTTTTATCTGTTCCGCGTGATTTTACGTAAGCTTTTCAGAATAAGTACTTCAGTGTATTTATTAATGCTTGTTTGTTAGAAATTGATTATATGTAAAACATTGTTGGTTTTGAGGTTCTACCAAATATTTGGTCCTGTCAAACGTATAAAAACACTTCCGAGTTAAATGTCCTAAACGAATCCCGTTACTCTAAAAGCATTATCAGATAATTAACTGAAACTTATATTAACTAACAGCGGTGGCTAAATGGAGCTCGTCTTATTCAAGTTTAATGGCAGCAATCTTTAATGATTCCAAGTACAAATGCATTCCAAAAGCGAAACATTCAGTTAAGTATAACATTTCTAAAACCCTTATGCATCTATTACTTTTTCTCTTAATTAACCGTAATTAACGGTTTCAGCTTAAAGTATGCGATGCTGGAATTAAACGTCACCAGAGACTACAACTTCAAGTGACTTCGAATCCAAACTTAAACAAGTAAACAGCTGAGTAAAGGTTTGAAAATCCAAAAACCAGGAAAGAGTTAAGATGACGCTAACCAACTGAAGTCATAATAGTGGAAACGTTTTTTTTTTTACATAATATTGTTACATATTAGCCTTCAAATGCAACTTAATAGAATTTTTGAAATAAACTATATATATATAGCAACCAAAATAAACTTGAAATCCCTTTATTTTTTAGACTATACTATTCTTAACAGATTGAAAAATAATAGATAATATAACATTCTTACAGATGATACTAGTGAATTAAGTGCAAAATAATAGACAATATAATGTACTTTCAGATAATACTGGTGAACAAAGTGTAAAAGAAAAGAAAATATAGTGTTGTTACAGGCAATATTATTGAACAAAGTGTAAAATATTATATAACAGTGTTCTTACAGACAATACTTGTGAACGAAATGCAAAGAAATGTAGTCAACAATGTGTTTTAGACAAAAAGTTAGTGAGCTAAATGCAGTGGAGTTAAACATACATCGTTTAAAGACTTCACATGTGAACAAAATGCAAATATATTCACATTGACCACTGTCCAGTTTTACTGATAAGGAAGGACTACTGTAGTAAACATGAGTAAAGTGGTTTATTTTTACTCTACGTTACATTGAAATATAGTGTTAATGACAGTTTTTTTTAGAGTAAATGCACACAAAATAAGTTAGTGAATGATTACTCATGGCTCATTTTTTAAAGTTGATGTAATGAGATTAGATTACTTAAAACTGACAAATTAAAATTTACTGTTTGAAAAAGACTTGTCGCGAAAAAAATCTATAAAAATATTGCGTTAACGTTTATACTACTTTCTTTGTTGAGAAAAGCCTTTTTTAAATAGGTGTGTATTTAGTTTGGTTTGTTTGTTATTTGAATCTCGAGCAAAGCTACTCGAGGGCTATCTGCTCTAGCCGTCCCTAATTTAGCAGTGATAGATTAGAGGGAAGGCAACTAGTCAACGCCACTACGAACTCTTGGGCTACACTTTTTCTAACAAGTAGTGGGATTGACTATTACATAATAATGCCCCGTCGGCTGAAAGCGTCGATCATGTTTAGTGACGGGATTCGAACTCGCGACCCGTGGGTTGCGAGTTGGCCACTCTAACCACCAGGCCATGCGAGCTCCTATTTAGTTTGATGCATTATGGGAACATGAAACTAAATAGACTTATAAATAATAAGGTAATGATTTTCCTTAAGTCTGTCAAAATATATCGTCTGTACATTTTTACAGGCAGAAGGTGAATACAATTTCGTACACCAACCAAAATCATTAGTAGGCCATTAGTACTCCTCTCATGTGTCTTATTTCTACTCCTTTAAGACCAGAGATAACTTAATATTCCGGGTCCAACTTCACACTGTCTCCCCAAAGTCGATAAAATGAATACCTTTGATAATATGAATTATTTGTATTGCGTTCGTACTCTTTTGTACTTGCATCACTCTCGTTTGTACACTTTCATTATTGGGAAAAACTTTTGGGTGCCAACTTCACATTATCTTCCTCAAAGTTTCTTTTTAATTATTACCTTAAAACGTACATAGAAGTAACATTGATCTCACGACATTAATTATAACGTTACTTTTATGGTTAACTTGTTTAATATTGATTTCGAAAACATCTGCATTTGTGCCAAAAGTACGTCTTATAAGGTACTAATTATCTTTTTTATTAATTAACAAACTTCCATCTACTCAAATACAAACCAAAAATCAATTCGGCAATGACTACAGCCGTTCAGGTATACCGATCTTACGCTCCTAGTTACAAAGATAATAATGCATTGTTTCGTCAGTTAAGTATCCCCGCTTTTAATGATATTGTCGGCCATAAACCCAATAATATTTGATGAGGTGTGGCAAGCTTAGATTTAGGTTAATATTTAATCCATACACCAAGGTAACAATGCAAATTAACCTTTGTAATTTGTGGTTTGTTATTAAGCCCAAAGCTATAGAATGTATATCTATATGCTGTAACCACCGCGGGTATCGAAACCTCGAAATCCGATTTTAGAGTTATAAGCTCCTAGAATTACCGCTGAGCCACTGGAGGGGCATATTTATAATAAAAGCACAGTAATGAAATAAAAATAATAAAAGTAGAATTTTGTTTGTTTGTTAAGCACAAAGCTACCCAACGAGTATCTGTGCTTTGTCCACCCTGAGTGCCGAAATTCAGTTTTTAAAGTTATAAGCCTTCAGGCTTACCGCTGTGCCAAGGTGGAGCATGAAAATAGATACAATAAACATTTCGACAAACACTATCAACAAAACAACACTAAAAATGAACATAGTAAACCATACTTATGGATAATAAGTCCATATACTACGATAACTTTGCAAAATAATCTTCATTATAAATGTATAGCAATAAATTAAAATTAATAAAAACAGTAATATTAAACTCGCAAACAGTAGACTTTGTACCACATACGAGTCTTATACGACATTAGTTATAAAAACTTTTTCATCTGTTTGTCTTTTTGTATTTAAACACAGAGATACACAACAAGTTATATATGCAGTGACCACCATGAGTATCGAGCCACCATTTTAGCATTATAAGCATTCAAGTTTACATCTCAGCCACTAGGAGGCTATTGTTTAGTTTTCTTAGTAATGGAAACAGTACAAATAAAAGTAATAGTAGTATAAAAGAGTACAAATCAAGTACTAACCATTGACGATATCAAAAATATTAATATCATTGACCGAACGTAGCCTAGTGGTTAGCGTACCGGATTATGAATCCAGATTTACAAATCCACCATTCGCGTCTCATTAATGTAAAAATATCTTCTGCACTTTGGGGCTGTGGGTGCTTTATAAGAGTGATGGTCAAATCCCACTATTCGGTCAGACAAGTGTAGCCCAAGAGTTAGCGGTAAGTATTGCCTTCCCTTTGCCCTATCTGTTCAAAATTAGGATAGTTATTGTAGACAGCTCCTGAGCAGTGAATGTCCTAAAACAAACAGTCAATTTCAACTTTAGGGGGCAATGGGAAGTTGGATACCAAAACAGTTTTCTCAATAATGAAAGAAACAGATAAATAGATAAACAGAAAGTTAATTATACAAGTTGATATAGATAGCTTGGTGGTACTTTTCTTATCTAGCAATACACTATTGTGTATATTGTGGATTTGTTTAAGACGTCTCTCAGGCTATGACATGGCAAATTGGTTGTGTTATGCAGTTCCGCGTAAGAATCGGTTGGAGTTGAGAGAGGGGATAAAGTGGCCAACTTTTGATTTTCCCTAAGTGATTAAGAGATTGTGGCACTAATTGGCTAGAGAATTATTGGAAGAGAGACTGACTTCCTGAGTTCAGTGGATTTTGAAAGTACAAGAACCCTTATGATTATGAGACTCTTTAATCTGATGTAAAAAAAAATAAAATAAGATATAGGTGTGTATGGCGCGGTTAAGAGAAATATATATAAAAGACAAGGCAATAAAAAAAAGTGAGATCGGGAGGTGTGAAAATGAGCGAATAAAAGGGAGAGGTTAGCCTTCAATGTAAAGGTTTGGCTAGGTTTTTCCCTCCATAAAAAATCTGATTACACCATAATTGTTTCTGGTTGGGCCATGAGATCATTCAAAAACATGGCAAATCGGTTGTGTTATGAAGTTCGGCGTAAGAATCGGTTGGGGTTGAGAGAGGGGGAGAAAGTGACCGGTTTTTGATCAGTTGGGTAATTAATTGCTATTATGTTGATTGATATTGCTTTGAAATGATATTCTATATAGTCGGAACTACAGGCAGTTGCTCAACAGCTAAATCAGAAGACTTATTTTGATACATTGCCTAATAGAATGTCGGTGATTAAATACGTAGAGATAACCTATACCATCCTCATCATTAAGTTTACTAATTTTTAGAGTGAAACAGAACTTTTGGTAGGATAACTCCAAACTTAGTTAGACGTGTAACTACAGCCTTCTAAACTTATCCAAACTTCAAATAGCAAGGTCTGGAATAATGGCATAACAATAAATTTGCTCTCACAGGAATTGAAGCTAAACTTATGCATGAGGGTCTATTAAAACCCTTAGAATATCGGTGGGTGATCATACTTGTGTCTACCAGTAAAAGTAGCCTTTTTGATCACGTTTCTGCATAAGACTGATGTTGTCAAGGATACAAACATTAAAGGAAAAATAAGAACTAAAAATATCTTGGAAAATAAATGTTCTTTGGTAACATGGATACGCCTTAGTTACTGGATTACCGTTAAGAAGTTGTGATGGCACAGGCATGCATAATAACACAATGAATTGAGTAGGAGTAACTTGTGTATTTTCGATCACACATTTTGGTATGCAGACACGCTACTTGCAATACCCTAAAATACCGAATATTCAATTAAGGCAACTTGTACACTAAATTCTAAAATTAAAAATAGGATTAACATTTAATATGCACAATATAAAAGATTCTACATGTTTCGGTAACTTTACACTTCCAGCATCAAGAGTAATAAATAAATTTAGTATCCGAAAATTGTTTAATTTCGAAGTCTAAGTTCAAGGGAGGTCCAGTTCAATCTACACTTTGATCAATGTGTATTATTGGGTTGTACTAGTTTCGGAGAATTCCACTTTTCATCAGTAACCCCGAATGCAAGTTAACCAAAGAAATACAAGCTGGACCTATATGATAGTGAAGAGTATCCAGTGTAGAGGTTTTCCTCATAGTGAATACAAGCACAGTCACTCCATCAGGAGTAAAAACTTAAATGAAAAATGGGTAGTTTTACAGAGAAAAGGTTTAACTCCTTGTAATCTTTTTTCACTGTGCATTTTAAACGTTGGTCTTATTTTTAATTTTAAAATCCTACCTTACCTTAGTTTTTCATATGAGTTTTTTTATATATACTTATAAGATCCTGTGACTAAAAAAAAAAAGAAGAATGAAAATAATTTCTGGAAATAGCCGTGCATAATATCCAACCAAAACAGCGTTGTCAATCAGTATTTCCAGTAAAAGGTAAAGTTAATTTGGAACTATTATCACTAATGGTTTGTTTTCTAGACTACATATATATAACAAAAACCTGAAAGTCAATCTAAAAAACTGATACTCAAACAATAACATATTTTACCACTTTTATAGATGCCATAAATCAGATATTTTTTACTGTTTACATTACTTCTTTGTCAGAGCTAAAATGTAATATACTTGTACAACAGATGAAAGAAAGGTTTAAAATTGTTCAAAATTCAAATTACAAACAGATTAAAAAATGTTATTATAGTGCCTTTTTTTCTCCTTTTTACCTAATTCGAAAGCCAATTTAAATATCAAATTCAGCCAAATTAAATGTATCTACTGGTATCTATTGGGATTTGATAAGAAATAGAATATCTTTAGCAGTGAAAGCTCGACATTCATAAGTTAAGGAAACTATACAACAAGCCATCAGTGAACGAAAAACGCAACCACAGACACAAATAATTACCCGCTAGAGAGCAATATATCATCTTTCTTTCAAAAACTTTGCACATTATATGTACATTGGGTCATTCATTGCTATAATGTTGATTGATATTACTTTGAAATGGTCCTCCATAGTCGGAACTACGTTAATTACAGGCAGCTGCTCAACAGCTAAATCAGAAGACTTATTTTGATACATTGCCTAATGTTTTGGCTCTTTTATTAGAAGTCTGTACCAATGTTTGTACAAAATGGAACCCAGGAACACATGAAATATTTTTGTTCAAATCTTGTCCACAGGAAAGCTTGAAAAGCAGGTCGAACTAATTCAATTTCATTTCGATTTATGGTCAAAACTAGCTTTAAGTGTGTGAAAAAAGTTGCTTTTAAACGTTCATAGCCCCGAAAATAAAAGGCGATATTAAAAACTATTGTACTCATTATCATTATGCAGATATTTAAATAAGTTTTTTATAAGGTCGCCCATCTCTACTACTTAAATATACTTTTTTATAGAGACAAACACACTTATCACCGGCGAACATCTTAAGGGTAAAATTCCATCAAGTCATGCAGTAGTAGACGCATATATTAAAATTACGAAACTCTTGATAAAGTAGCATCCCTTCACAACCACTAGTTTTCTAAACAGCTGATTTGAGGAACTGTAACCTCAAACACATGACAGGCACGTACTGTCACTATATTCAAATTCTAGACATATGATCAACATTCTAAAGATTAAAGTGACTAATAAATTGTTAAAGTACTACAACCAGAAAAAGAAATACTGCAAAATTTATTTTTTGTGTGTCGTTTCACTGTCACTTAAATTTCTCGTTTCATCATTTGTCAGGTAACCTTCATAATTATTGTTTGTTTGTTTTGAATTTCGCGCAAAGCCACACGAGGGCTATCTGCTCTAGCCGTCCCTAATTTAGCTTTGAAAGACTAGAGGAAAGGCAGCTAGTCATCACCACCCACCGCCAACCCTTGGGCTACTCTTTTACTAACGAATAGTGGGATTGAGAGGGCGAACATGTTTGATGGGACGGGGATTCAAACCCGCGATCCGCAGATTGCGA
>NW_013665887.1:211029-215235 GCF_000517525.1 Limulus polyphemus
TAGGAGTGGTATCTGTTGAAGTAGGGCCCGCCAGAAGTAAAAAGATGACGTAATAACTAGACACAAATGAAATTAGAGTACAAGCTACAGACTAGAAATGATATCTTGTAGGAGTGGTATCTGTTGAAGTAGGGTCCGCCAGAAGTAAAAAGATGACGTACACCTAGTTGCATACTAAATATCTAACGCTGTTTATGACCTAGTTGTTTAAAAATAAAATAAATGGAAAACAATGGAGATGGGAATATATTGTTATATTACACTTTCATTATTTATGAAGTTAAAATTATCATAACTATTTTGTTTTCTTCGTGTAAATTGTGAATACAAGTAGTACCTACACCAATCAACTTATCACGTGTCATAAGTTAAAATTAAAGCAAATGGGGCTATACCATGAATAGCACGACTTGCTCTAGCGACAACTGGACCATAAAGGGCGCCCACCCCAAGGAGTGCCAAAATTGACATTGTAATTAGCAGTTCTTGTGAAATTTACAGGGGCAGAGGCGCAGAATACAAAGTTCGCACAGGCTACAATTTTGTCTAGGGCCGGCTCTGAGCGACAAGGTGCATTTAATTTAATTCTTCTTGAGACAAAAAAAATGTTTATTATCCATATCTTAATCTCCGATTTTCCCTATCAACACTGATCGTGTTATTTTACACAAAACACAGTAGTTCTATAATTCCAGTTTATCACGCTACAGTTGCCTGCCCTTCTTATATTTTACACTTTATCATTTGTTTATTTGAAGTTAAGCACAAAGCTACACAATGGTCTATCTGTGCTCTGCCCACCACGTGTATCGATACCCGGTTTTTAGCGTTGTAAGTCCAATTTTTAAAAGATCAGCCAAATTGTTTCACCTTACGCTTACTTAAGAACTCCGAGACAGTTACTTCTCTCTTCAGCCTAGATTATCGATCTAAAAAGTTATCCTACAGAGATCCAATGAACAGAGAATTAAAGTTTTCGCCGTTATGATGCTTTCACTTCGTAAAATTCATATCAGCAAAACGCAACGATCGACTAGGAGTTTTCAAACCACTTTGAATAATTTCTTATTTCTGTCAACGTCCATATAAGAACAGTTCCCCGAAATATATAGCTCTTCAGTGAGCGCGTGGTAACGATATCCTGTCGTTCAGAGTAAACAGTAACCGCAGAAATTCGCTTATTCTGATAATAGTCGTTATTTCGCATTAAGTCTGACATAATATGTTCTCAATTTTCTTATCTCAGCTTAAACTGGAATTTGGATACTTTTAGCGAGTGCGCTTAGATCTCGAAGAGTTATGAGCCAAATTAAGTATCAATTTAAATACTTACACTCCAGCTGAATAAGAATATACAGTTTTAGTTTTGGTGTTTTTTTTCTTCTCACTCCCTTTTTCTCTTGATGCTTGGTTTCTTATGTCATTAACCACTTATTCCGCGTATGCTTTCTTTTTCAGCAAATCCACTGCTGAAACATATTAAATTTCGATTCCCCTTTTTTTTCCACTACATAATGTTTCCTTTACCAATTGTAAACCATAATCATAAAGTCAATTCGCACCTCTGATATTTATCAGTGTCGTATTTTACATCGAAATTTTACACCTGGAGACAGATAGAAATGACTTTGCGACAGAGTTTGAATCCTGAATATCATAAATATATCCAGGCAACGAGCACCGTTACCACGTCAACCATCAGGATCCTGGTTATCACGTGCTGCAAAGAATGAGCTTCCGTTCTAAAACTGTGTACATATTACACAACTTAAAAGTATTATCTGAAAATAAAGATATCGTTAAAGAACAAACCTGACGCCAAAGCCTTTATCTACTCTTATAAATTTTGTGGACTTGCATTACTGAGTTTAATCTGGGACATATCCACTTTAACCGCCATGCCACGCTTGGGACCCTTATGGAAGTAAATGTTAACCGTCATGCCATACTTGTGACCCTTATCAGAGTAAATTTTAACCACCATGCCACGCTTGAGACCCTTATGAGAGTAAACGTTAACTGTCTTGTCACGCTTGGGACATTTATGGGAGGAAACAGTAACCTTCTTGCTATCCTTGGACCTCTTGTGTGAGTACACGTCAACCGCCATGCCACACTTGGGACCTTTATGGAAGTAAATGTTAACCGTCATGCCATACTTGTGACCCATATCAGAGTAAATTTTAACCACCATGCCACGCTTGAGACCCTTATGAGAGTAAACGTTAACCGACTTGTCACGCTTGGGACATTTATGGGAGGAAACAGTAACCTTCTTGCTATCCTTGGAACCCTTATGTGAGTACACGTCAACCGCCATGCCACACTTGGGACCTTTATATGAGTAAACATTAATCGCCTTGCCTCGCTTTGGACACTTATATGAGTAAACATTAACCGCCTTGCCACGCTTGGGACCCTTATGGAAGTAAATGTTAACCACAATACCACACTTAGGACCCTTATATGAGTAAACGTTAACTGCCATACCACGCTTGGGCCCGTTATGGGAATAACATCATCATTGGTAATTATAAAACTTGAAGAGCAAATACATACGTCGAAATCGCTTTAGTGTATTCAACATTTTGAAGTAATTACAAACATAGATTTATTGGTTTGACCGAATAATAAAATGTGGATCTACGTCGTAATTGTAAACCGTGTCCTTTCGGTAATAGTGCGAATAAATAAAACTGGGAATATGTTTTATTTAATTCTGAGATGGCTTGTTTTGTAATTAAGCACAAAGCTACACAATGGGCTATTTGTGCTTTGCCCACCACGGGTATCGAAACCCGGATTCTAGCGTTGTAAGTCCGCAGACATATCACTGTGCCACTGGGGGCTCTGAGATTGCAATCTAACTGAGACAAAAAGAATTGTAAGACACTTTAACAGGGAGCCAATGTTTAATACTATGTAGTACTATAAAAGTATCAATACAGAATAACACTTAAAATTAACAGAAAGTCAACGTGCCATGTGGTACTATAAATAATATGTTTAATGTCATATGGTACGATGAAAGTATAAATGCAGACTATAAAATCATCAATTTGAACTTTTTTTTTCAGTGGTAAATGAAAAACGTTTAAAATATTTATTTTAAAAGCATCTTCCTAATTAATCTCGTTTATTTAATTTGGTCTCGGTTTTATTTCGTACAAGAAATAAATAAGTACGTGCACAAGAAACACGTACCAGTCACGAGTTGATTGAGAAACGACTTCGAAAACTGAAGAACGACGAGATGTCCTGGCAAGGAGATTGAAACATCACGTGCTTGTTGGTGTCAAGCCGATATAAGCATATAGGGGGTGGGTTTTAAATACTGAAACATTGACCTTTAACCTTATCTTTCTTGATTATAAACCACCAACCTCCACTTTTGAAACTCAAAGATAAGCATACTAAATGATCAGGTAAAATATTTCAAAAACAACCCTGCCAATCTGATGCTCTGAAAAAAAAAACTTCAATTACAGTTCGCACACTTCATGAGCGAATAGCGTAAAAACTGTACAAAACATTGATTAAAGTTCGCTCACTTCATAAGCGAATAGTACAGGGAAAGTTTTAGTCATATGTTCGTCGCGATACAAAATTCGCCAAAAACAAGACATCAAAATCTCTTTCATAAATTAACATTTGTTACATACGTTAAATCATTTATGAAGAATGTTAAAAAATAGTATTGACATTTTCGTGTTTTTACAGTTTATATCCAGTTTTTCCCCTTCTTTACACATACATAACTAAAGTAAAAAAGTAAATTACTATCTAAATACTAAGCACGAAATACCCACGTGTATATAGTAACTATTGTTAAATTATGGTATAGTATTGATTAGCTAATTTTTATTTTTTTATATAAAAATGCTTCATAATAACCGTGTATGTAATAAGGAAAGATCCATTTCACCATTATACAGATACAACTCAATCAGCAAATGAAAATAGTGTTACACAGCGGAAGTCGCGTGACGCTGGGAGGATACGCGCTGGAATTTCCCGAATTATCGAGAAACCCCGCGAATGTCCGACTGTTTGCTAGACGCCCTCTTTTTTTTTTTTAGTATATAAGCCTGGCAAAGAAAGCCAGCGATATAGATAGATAGATAGATAGTTATAGTGACAGATAATTGAGTCAAGTGAACGGTAGTGACGGTAATATAAAGTGTGTGTTTTGTTATTGAGATTGCA
>NW_013665887.1:216193-240110 GCF_000517525.1 Limulus polyphemus
CAACCATATTAAAAAAAACGTTCAAAGGACTTCAGGAAATAATCAAGTTTGGAAGTTCTAGAATGATTTTGCTCGATCCTCATCTGAACTTCGAAAGAGCATAAAGAGCGCTCATGTCTGATTAAGGTACTTTCAAACCGTACCCACTTTCTTATCCTCCTGGTAAACAACAGTCCACAAAAAAGCACCACTTATAATGCTTCGCATTTTTTACTTATATTAATCCCGCTGGTCCATATCGTTTACAGGCTCAAAACGAACGCCACTTAAAACTTATTACACTCATCTCACTTATTATACACTGTTTTTAACTTACCTAATGTTCAAACTATATGTTGTAAACTTAAAGAAAACTTCCTGGCGCTTACCTAGAATAGAAAACAAACAAACAACTTATGAATCTCATATCGTGATTTAAATACTGTTATTTGCTTTCTGTAAGAAAGAAATTGTTTAACAATATTAATTCTTCTTAGAGTCTAATACTTTGTTATAGTTCCTTACATGTTAATTAAGAAGTTTCAAAGACCATGAATCGGTCTCACTTATTCAAGGACTTCTCACCCAAAGGACTCTTAAGGAACTCTAATACACTTGGTAACTAGCAAACAACAATGTTACACCTTCAGCATTACTTATGGTAAGGTTATAAAATAATCGATCCAACAGAATGCATGACAAGAAGTAAAGTTTCAGTTAGGTTATCACAAAGAAAATTCTATCCGTAAATGGAGGTTATATATGTGAAGAAAAGAAGGCTTATTGTATTGAAGTTCTAACAATACGCAATTATAAGCACAAATAAGCCTGTATAATATCAAAAACGTATAAAACCATAAAAGTATGTTAATAAAGAACGAAAAACATATATATGTATCTGTTTGTTTGTTTTGAATTTCGTGCAAAGCTACACGAGAGCTATCTGCGCTAGCCGTCCCTAATTTAGCAGTGTAAGACTAGAGGGAAGGCAGCTAGTCATCATCACCCACCGCCAATTCTTGGGCTACCCTTTTATTAACGAATAGTGAGATTGACTGTCACATTATAACGCCCCCATGGCTGAAAGGGAGAGCATGTTTGGCGGGACGGGGATTCAAACCCCCGACCCTCAGATTGCGAGTCGAGCCTCCTAACCACCTGGCCAAGATGTATCTAAATAGCAGAAAAATACACAACGGTTTCCTTAATGACTGTAAGTAAACAAGATTTGAACAAAAAAAAATACGTAGAACATTACATATACATACGGACTGAAGGATATAAGATATCGAAGTTAACAATATATAGAAAAATACACATTTATATGGACTGGAGGATATAAGATATTAAAACTAACAATATTTATAATATATATATATATATATAGTGTACATATATAGGGACTGGAGGATATGAGGTATCAATTGTAGCAGTCTGTAGGACAATACACATATAGACTGAAGGATATAAGGTATCAATGCTAACAATATGTAGAACACATATATAAGAACTGAAGGATATAAGGTTTTCACCCTAACAATATGTAGAATAGTACACATATGTAAGAACTGAAGCATATAAGGCTTTCATCCTAACAATATGTAGAATAGTACACATATGTAAGAACAGAATGATATAAGGTTTTCACCCTAACAATATGTAGAATAGTATATATATGTAAGAACTGAACGATATAAGGTTTTCACACTCACAATATGTAGAATAGTACACATATGTAAGAACTGAATGATATAAGGCTTTCATCCTAACAATATGTAGAATAGTACACATATGTAAGAACTGAATGATACAAGGCTTTCATCCTAACAATATGTAGAATAGTACACATATGTAAGAACTGAATTATATTAGGTTTTCACACTAACAATGTGTAGAATAATACATATATATAAATGGACTGAAGGAATGAAAGTATACTCAAAGATACAGATATATACAAAGACGACCATATAACAGTTACAGAAAGGTGGTCTACTTTAGCAATGTTTCCAGTCGCGTAGTTTTTCTTAAAGATTAAAGAAGACTGTGAAGAGCAAAGACTTGTAAACAAATGAACGTGTTCTTTAACTATTTGTCGTCGAACAGATAGCCGCATTAAGTTCAGAGAGCTTAAAAGGTTATGCGAAAAGTCGATGTTTTCTCACCGTGTGACATAGGAGATGTCACGATGCACATGCCACGTATATGCTAAGATCTTCCCAACCACAGAACCAGTATGAAGACAGTTCACCGAAGAAGTACAATCAGGCGCGTCAACACTTCGCCACGTGTGTGAATACTGACTACCATATGGTTACCATATGTTCTTTTTTCAAACGGTACGGTCTTTGTTCCAATCATTTTACCAGCTCGCCCACTTGAGAATCATACAGGTCTAAGGTTAAGACGTACTTGTTGAGACACACATCTGTGAACAATCTTTGGTTTACCGGCTCCTCATTTCCACTAAGACCCAACAACCTTTTCGGAAAAACCTTTTGTTTTGATGTCACCACGTGGAAGGGTGAAAAAAAAACATCGAACAGAGAACAATGAAAAAATAAAATAAACAAGCGCTTACACGACCCATAATTAAGAGATAAATGACACGAATTTTTGAATGATATTTTGAATGGGTAAATATATATATAAAAACTGCAAGTCGCACATTAAACGAACAGCCCTCCAGTAGCGCAACGGTGTGTCTGCGGACTTACAACGCTAGAATCCGGGTTTCGATACCCGTGGTGGGCAGAGCACAGATAGCTCATTGTGTAGCTTTGTAATTACAAACACACAACCAATTAAACGAGCTAAGTATTAACAAGGTAATTTTAAAATAACGACATAGTATGTTGCAATCATATAAAACCTCTCTTTGTGTTAATAAAGGCAATGGTTGGCTGGCGACTAGTATCCGAAAAGCTATGAAATTGTAAAAAAAACGTGGAATGTCGTTCTTACATAATTATAGATTTGTTGCACACAAATACCCAAAGTAAGTTTCAAAGTTCAGTTCCGAAGTATGATGCACGAAATAGTCTTAAAAAAGTCCCAAATCTTCACTTTACGCATGCTCTATACGTATTCAGAATTTGAATTTCGCGCAAACCTAAACGAGGGCTGTCTGCGCTAACTGTCTATAATTTAGCAGTGATAGACTAAAAGAAAGGCAGCTAGTCATCACCTCTCACCACCAACACTTGGGCTACTCTTTTACCAACGAATAGTGGTTTATTATATTAGTTACTCAAAATATGCTCTTGCATGTACCGCTAGTTTGTGCAATAGGTTTTATGAATCAGATTATTTTCTGAACGTTTGGTCAACAATTCTATTACGTCAAATTTCCTTGATATCAGTCTGGCCACAAAAAAAATACCATATTATAGAGGTCTTGCGCTGTTTCTCGACGTATCTTTCTTTATGCATATCGCTAAGATAACGTTAATCGTCAGATAAGACGATATTAGAAGATAAATTTGTCGCTTTTCACTTTGGACTTCGTGACGTCTAAATAGCCGTATAATTTTCGATCTGTTTCATTTGTCAAAAGCCATTTACATCATATAAAGCTTTACCGAATCTTGTATTGATATGGGTTGCTGTTTGTTGCTAAAAGGGAATGTTTGACGTCCAATATGGCAGCGTTGAATGAAACAGGAAGTCACCTGACGTTATCTGCAGGACCTCTAAATACACTATATTACCAATAACACTGGGATATCACACCTTTATAAGGGCTGTTCTGTTTCATACCTAAGGACCATATTGTAATAGGAATATTTCAGCCTTTGGCGTTAATATAGCGTATATTTTATTATAAACTTGCTACCATCCGTTAATACAAATATGGTTGAGTATCCCACCACAACTCTTATTACAAAAACAGCACCAAATGCAATGAGATTTAGTGATTCGTCAACCCTGCCCCGAAGAAAGATGGTCAAAATTTTCCAAGTTGGATTCAGGTCAAAGCCCTAGACTAACGAAGGCATATCCTAGTCTTATACCATTGCAATATCGCTTGGGGTACATGCATTATGATGAAGAAAGAAGTATTGTCATTTTCCATACACGGCCTGGCATGGCCAAGTTTAAGGGCGTTCGACTCGCAATCTGCGGGTCACGGGTTCGAATCCCTGTACCACCAAACATGCTCGCCCTTTCTGCCGTGGGGACGTTATAAAGTGACAGTCAATCCCACTATTCGTTGGTAAAAGAGTAGCCCAAGAGTTGGCGGTGGGTGGTGATGACTAGCTGCCTTCCCTCTAGTCTTACACTGCTAAAATAGGTACGGCTGGCGCAGATAGCCCTCGTGTAGCTTTGCTCGAAATTCATAACAAACCATTTTCCATACAGTTCTATAAATGCATAAAGTGAAGAAGGGTGTCACACTATTCATTGCTCTCTTTATAATTAACAAGATAATAACAAGCCACTCTTCACGTTATAGGATGGCATAGGGTGTCGTCAAACCTAGACTCGTCCATCCAAGATAAAATAGATAGCAGAACGTATCGCTCCACATAATGGATTTCCAATGCTCTTTAACCTTGAGATAAGAATCTTCCATTCATAGCTGTGATACACTTTATGGACTACAATATATTTCATTCATACGTGATACGCCTTATAGACTACAGTATCTTCCATTCATAGCTGTGATACGCTTCATGGACTACAGTATTTTCCACTTATAGCTGTGATACGCCTTATAGACTACAGTATCTTCCATTCATAGCTGTGATACGCCTTATGGACTACAGTTTGGATGCACCAATCGTGATATAAGTGTCCGGATACATGTGAGTAATTTGTTGAAGAAGTGGAAGGTCAATAGGTGGGCTAGTTCGAATATTGGCCTAGACGGGTCAAAGTTAATCACTCCTTAATCCATATGAAGTTTGAAACATGTTAAGAAGCGAAAATGCAATTTGGTATTAGATCCATTGCTATTTAATGAGGATGTAGTATTGCAAGTCAGCAGATGAACGTTGCTCTGGGAGCTCTATTCTGCTTTGTTTTATGGACGGACTGTAGTCCATAAAGCGTATCACAGCTATTAATGAAAGATACTGTAGTTCATAAGGCGTATCACAGATATGAATGAAGGATACTGTAGTCTATAAGCCATATCACAGCTATGAATGGAAGATGATGCGAGCTTTAAAATGCCCCTCTCCCCATAAAGGAATTCTGAAATACTCCCCCAATAATAAATATAAGTTAGAGAAACCGAGTAAAACCTAATTTTGTCAATTAAAGCAAACTATGAATAATTTTCAAGAGTCGTTTCTCTGATAAGTGTGTTTGGCTAAAAATTTCTCACAAAGGTCATCCAACCATATGCGTCCCTAAATTTAACTGAGAAACTTGAGTATCCATCACCGAATTTTGGGACAGCAACACATCCTCCATTTAGTAATGGGTCGCCTCTGCGATTTTACTCGTGAATCCCAATCCCATGGTGTACCACAGTGTAAAGTTTATAAAGGGTAGTAATTATCAGAGATAGAGATTCTATATCTTCTGACCAACCGTGGGTCCTTCCCAAGATGTTGAAGTCAATATTTCACGAGAAAAGGAGCTCATGGACTTTTAAAAGGAAGTTCTTTTCATTTGTCAGTTGGTGATATAACTCAGCAATCATAGACAGTAATACATAGCCACATTCTTCGCTGCTTAACTTTGTATAACTTAGTATATTTTTATTTTTATTTCAACCAGAATTTGGGAACCGCTTGTTTACCGCTAGTGAGGGAGCAAACGTCCCCTTTGTCCACTCGCTAACGCCGTCCCTGTTCATTATATATATCACCTTATAATCAATTTCTAACCAGCTCTTGATCACAAGGTAAGCAACTAAACTTTTATAAACGCAAACTGAAGGCAACAAATATAGTCGCCAAATCATCAGCTGTAATCAAAGAATGCTGCAGATAATCAGACAGTGTTAGAAAGACCTAACCATAACCATTGTTCGTAGAAAGGTCGACAGATGGGAAACAGATCAACACAGTGGGTGGAAAGCAGATGACTACTTTCCTAACTATTCGTGATGAGTGACAAAAGGACAATAAGCCACTCAAGTAGGGTGACGAACTGTGTGTGCATCACCTCCTCCCCGTAACGTCGTTATGTACAGTTATATAGGACTGTTAACATAAACTTACTTACACGTTATAAGATTTTGCTCTGTACTTCGAAAAGTTTCATTCTACAAATAGTAACAATAGTATTTTTTTTCCTGTGAAATTGATCTGATCTCTGACCTTTGATCCCACACATACTCAACTTATTGAAGAAATAATAATAAACATTGCACATGGACCAAAATTTCAAAATTATATAAAAAATAACAGAACTCTATGTATGTATGTATTGTATATTATGTATATATATATATATATTGAACTACAGGACTTCACACACCATCCATATCTACGCAACGATATATAGGAAACTATTGGGGTATATATATATAATACCAATTTTGCTTTCACAACTTCTGTTACCATCTGCAGAAAGGTTTACTGGACATTAACTTTCAGAAAACCCCTAGAGGAAAAACTAATTCATAGAGTTTCAATGAATACATAGTTTCAGCGTGCCAAAAGGTGGATGAAAGTATGAATATGTTTCTAAGGACTATGTTTGTTTTAACTTTTGTCAAATCCACCTAAAGACAATGATTTCACGTGAATTAATCAAACTATATCATTGACTCACATCTTTAAACTCTTATACATCGAATCAAGTTTGACCTAGTATGTAGCGTGCCCGAAATGTAAACACAGAGATTCGCATTTCGAAACCCGTTGCCTCCAAAACGCACTCCACACTTTGGGGTCTAGGGTGCACTATAACAATGAAGGTGAAACCCACTATTCAATTACTAAGAATTACCCAAGTTAACGAAACTAGTGAAACGCTGGACGAGCTATGTTATGTTTTAGTAAAAGAAATCTCGTATTTGATGTCACATACAATAATTTTTTTCTTACAGTTTATAACATATGATATACATATAACACATTCAGTTTCAATAATATTAAGCTAACCTGAGATTAACAATTAATCACGACTTCCACAATGACTTTGCTTAATTATTTAATTCTTTCTTACCTCCGCCGCCGAAGATGACGGAGGCTATGTTTTCACCCCCGGGTGTGAGTGTGTGTGTGTGTGTGTGTGTGCGTGTGTTTGTCAGCAACATTTCTCGAAAACGGCTGCATGGATTTGGACGAAAGTTGGTATACATTTGGATTGTCATCCAACTTAGAAGTGATTAGGGTCAAAGGTCCAGATCACGAAAATAAATAAAAAAATCTTTATCTGTTAACAGGGGACCGATTTTTCACACTATTTTTGCTCTAGAACTCAGTAAAAAATGATCAGATTTTGATGTACCTTGGTAGATATGTGTAGAATATTACTGCCCATTGTCCTGCCAAAAATGGTCCTTTTCAGTTGATAACGACAGACATGTGGACATATTTTCGTATGTTTGGAGAGCCGAATATGATCAACGCTGCGTGGCAGAGGTATTTGCTCTACTGAGTGTCTCTGTAGTTCGATTGAAGTGACAAATAGCACTGTACTGATATTTTAACAACTGAAATTACTAAAGTGACTTAGTAAATGGCATTTCTTTGTATTTCTATCTCTTTCTTGATGAGTTTTCTTTTTTTAACCCATTAGTAACAATGTACATTATAGTGTACCAAATAATGATCGTGTTAGTAATAAGAATACTAGTTCTTAATACTGATGTGATCTAACACATCTTAACAGCAGTGTTGACTAATATAATTAGCACTACTATATGTCTGTTGTATCTCAGCCGGCCTGAAGAGCTCTAGTACTGGACGAAAGGTCTCTTCGGGCACTGAATATAATAGATAGTAATGTTGACATATTACTATACATACACTATTTCCTATTTTCATTCAGAAATTCTAATTAATTGCAGTTCCGGCTCCAGATATTCGTAATTGGGGTTGGGGGGGCAGTGAGATATATATATAATGGGGGCCAAACCTAAGATAAATATAAAATTAGATTAATGAACGGCATTAGCTAGCGCCGGGCTTGATTAATGATACATGTAGAATACTACATATTAAGAGTAATATAGGGAGGGTAATTCACAAATACCGTTTAGATTAAAAACGTAGTTCAAGTTCAATGATAACAAAAACGGTAGTAAACGATTTTTTTATTATTGTACACTTAAGGAGATAATTTAAAGATACGAGTTGAAAAGACAGTCTTATCTCATCATTTGTTTCTTTTTTTAGCTTTCACCGAAAAACTTAATTACTCCACTTTGTTTTCTTAGTCAAGCATAAAATGAAATATAACGCTTTTTATAGAACAGGTTTCGAGCGTTATTCTTTTAGGTTTTAGTTTTTTTAATAAAAGTTTTTTTTTGCGAATGACTCGCGTCACTTTTGCTAGTAAAAGAAACTGTGCAGAGAGAAAAACAAAAGACAGTCAGTCAGTCGGGTCTTAAGTCAAAGCGGGTGCACGTGTGCGATAAAAATTTAAATTACCTTTCTGGAGCAGGTGCGGAATACATTCCATCCAAGCACGTTGGAAAAGATACGCTTCACCGAGGTTTGTTCTTCCGTAAATTTTAGGCTTAGATTCATGCTTGAGTTAATGTTAATAGTGTATCAGAAATATGGGTTAGTGCTAGTTTGATGTTCTGAAGGAAAAGCAGTATTCTACTAAAACCGCAGGGAGTCCTTAAGATGTAGTTTTGTTCCCAAATATATTACTTGGATGCTACACCTAGGAAACTTGTTCTTAAAATAAATGTGTTGATGTTTTAATACAGAGGACTTGAAAAGTCCTTGAAGATGGCAGCTAAAGGTTCCCGAAACATGTCAGATCCTTTGTGTAAAAAAAGTGTATTAATTCATGCTTTACAACGTTTTTTCGTGTCTTAGTTTACAACATAACATTAAAATGGATACAGAATTTAAAAAAACATGTTCTTGCGAATGATAGTAAAATTTAATTCAAACAAAATAATGATAGTTAAACAAAGAAATACTAACTGTTAAAATAAAATTAAAATAAATCATGATGTGCTATTAATTTGTACCCTACAAATCTGATTTGTAAATGAGTTAAACATAATTGATAATAATTAAAATTCACTTCTTTAATCCAATTTAGATCACTACTATGTCTGTTATTGGCTCAAATACCTTCATTCGTGAATCCTTGTACCTAATAAAGTATGAAAAAAACACATAAATTACTAATTAATTAAAGACGAAGGTCCGGTGAATATGTGCCCAAGAATGTGACGTGACCTCCTCTAAAAGTTATGAAGGAATTGTAAACCAATACACAAGTCACATGACCTAGTTAAAAAAAAGTTATATGACACTATCATGTCTTGCAACTAACTTCGTATGATAACGTTGTAACGTCGAAACATGAAGAGTCTAGTTTTTGGAGGCCATAAAGTTGCCTTAATCAAAGATGTTTTTAATTCTGTACCCATTTTAATTTTTTGTGTTATATATTATTTCAACCTTAACACAAGTGTCAAGAAACAAAACTTATATTATCATTTGCTTTCACTTATAGGTTACTTCAATAAGCTAAAATACTATGTATATATATATATATATAGATCAACAAAGTCTGAACATTCTGTCTTCTTGTCAATCAAAACAATATTTCTCAAGCGTAATATCCATCAGCCTAACTCTAAAATTCAGAATAGCAGTAGCACTTTAACTGGTTGAAGGTAGCAAAGTGACTGACCCTCGTCCACCATAAAAGTTATAATAAAGGAGGATCAACAACTTTTTAAATAAATTTTGGGGGGCTCATGTGCTCGACTAGTAATCTGAGGGTCGCGGGTTCGAATCCCCAGTTCCACCAAACATGCTCGTCATTTCGGCTGTGGGGGGCGTTATAATGTGACGGTTAATCTCACTATTCTTTGGTAAAAGCGTAGCCCAAGAGTTGGCGGTGGGTGGTGATGACTAGCTGCATTCCCTCTAGTCTTTCACCGCTAAATTAGGGACGGCTAGCGCAGATAGCCCTCGTGTAGTTTTGCACGAAATTCAAAGCAAACCAAACCAAACAAATAAATAAACCAGTGAAATATATGAGGTTCATTTCGATGTGAACAGAAAATGCAGTGAAATAGCTTTAAGACAAACGTACAGATATACAACGTGACAGAAATAACATTCAGTGATCTATTACATATCAAATAATACACGAAAACTGCTAGGAACACGTGTAATGTGAACTAGCTTAGATATAGACAATAGGTGCAGTATATAACATGCTGTTAAAAAATGACTGTCAGCAGTCCTTTGTGAATACCGCTGTATGTAAAGTATTAATATCGAAGGACTAGATAAACAAGTGAACCATTCTTTAATCAAACCTTACAATCATGTTTATTAAACAGATGAACAAGGGCGTATCATAGATTATGTATTTCGAGCGACTTCATTTTCGACAGATTTTTATTGTATAATGATAAGCACCCGCTGTTCTTTTTGGCGTGTTACGTTTTCTAAACATCAATGCATGTGTTCTTCGGCAAAAGTATTGATTCAATTAACAGTTACGAAAACAATTTATGTATGGGCAGCCTAACAAGTTGAAAATAATTCCATTCTTTGTGCACGAGAGAATAAAGTAGGTCATGTACTTCTAATGAATATGAAATAGAAAATGACATGTTTTGCTGGCTCAATATCTAATGAACTTAAAGTTAGTTGTTGTTGAGAGCATCATCGACGTGTGTCCGTGTATCTATATACATACACACGCATATATATAAATGTAAAAATATAAATTATCCAAGCAGTTAACTTTTAAGTTATTACTTGAGTATAGAAGCAAATTATTGCTTATATAATGAAGTGATTTATATGGGGGGAGGGCATACTACATGTTTTGACAGAACATTGGTCTGTCCAAAATATATCACTTCATTGTGCTTATAAATCGTTGTTTGTTAATTTATCAGTTAATATTTACACCAAAAAGGAAGAACAACGTTACAAACAGCAACAACAAACCTATGATAGAATAGAACGTATTTATAATTCAAAACAAGCCTTAAACCCTTATGAGTAGACTTTATGGGCGAAGGATGGATGTCATACTAGTTTAGACAGCTCGGTAGGGGTTTTATTCTAGTATAATTTGTCTGCTGTGCTACTAACACTAACTTATTAATTTGAGCTTTTATTACCAGATTTGGGGCTATAATTTCAACTTCAGGAGGTAAGGTTTTAGTACTAACCCCCTTCTCCCAATGATAGAAAATTTTATTTCTCTTTTTCTTCAATTCTTTTTTTCTGAGAGCAGTCACATTCTCACAACTGTCTGCAGGCAGTGAAGGGTGACGTGATGTGGGACGTTGTAGGCTTGAGCAATGAGCGCCCAGATCTTGTCCTGTTATACTGTTTTGTTTTTATTTTTTTCTTATGTTACTGTTTTCTTATTTTTTCTTTAGGCCTTACGAACGAAGATTAAGACTGACAGACGGTGTATCCCCATCGCTATGTGGGTCCTACTTGCACAAGTCACGTACAAAAATCAGGACACGTATTATATCCCCACATTGTAGCCTGTGCCTTCATGACTTTCTTTTGTTGTGCAGCGTTTTGGTTAAGACTTGTTTTGTATATATATATACGTATGTATTATGTATGTAGATATAGATATATGTATGTTTGGGGAAAGAAATATAAACAAGCATATAGATAGCAATAAGTTGATGTATATTCTGTATTTTGTTTAGACGTTTCCTTATCGCCAGGAATAACTCTGTCTTATTCCATTACTCTGTTTGCATCACTACATTTATTTATCATTATGGACTGACGTGTCACATTTCATGTGTATTTCTCGTAACCCGAAGACGAAGTCAGGAAACACCCCCCTCCCAATGAACAGTAGAGATTGAGAAATAAAATTAATAGTTAAAAAAGTATATAAAAAACACGGAAGTAGGCAGTTCAGGAAGAAGGTGAATCCTTGTTTTCCTTTTCCCAGAACAACGCGTGGACGAAGCACTTTACTGGCGCCATGTTTTTCTGCATGACCATGGATCAGCGTGTAAGAAACAAAGTAACGAGTGAAACACACGTGTGATGCTTTCACAGAGAAAAAGACAACACAAGATCTATTAGCAGGTCAAAGAGACTTGTTTCATCTTATACATTTCATCGTGTACTCTATGTATAGGTGCTACAGTAACGTTTGTTTGTTTGTTTGTTTTGAATTTCGCGCAAAGCTACACGAGGGCTATCTACGCTAGCAGTCCCTAATTTAGCAGTGTAAGACTAGAGTGAAGGCAGCTAGTGAAGGCTACTCTTTTACCTACGAATAGTAGGATTGACCGTCACATTATAACACCCCCACGGCTGAAAGGGTGAGCATGTTTCGTGGGACGGGGATTCGAACCTGCGACTCTCAGATTGCGAGTCGAGCGCCCTAACGATCCTGCTGTATATCTACTGGTAGATATTATTTCGTTTCAACACGCTTAACCATCAGAACAAAGTCCAGTGTAAATTATTTGTATTTGTAACATATGCCCATTAAAAAGAAATATATTTTTTAAATAACTATAAGTTCCATAGCAATAATATACTTGATAAATATATATTAGTAGAATATATTATTCACAATAGAATTATATCATTCCGGCAGGTATTGTGTTGTAGGCAGATGTAGACAAGATATGTTCTCAATTTCAAGTTTAATGTTTTCAAGTGTGTATTACTTCTGTATATCTGACTGTATATACAAGGTGCTCACTGTGTTGTATAATAAGCAATGCCACACCATCGTATCTCCGACTTTTAAACAATCGATATTAACTTACATCATAGTTGTACTCTTTTTGTCCTTCTCCATAAACTGACCAGGACAACTGAAAAAAAAAATCCGAGTTGAGTTTAAGAGCGTAAATCACTTAGATATGAAGAAGAAACGTTTTTTGTTGTTGTTGTTGTTTTCTTTATGATATTCAGTAAATAAGCAGAAACTCAAGTAGAGCTCAAAACGTCCTAACAACTTCCGGTCACCTAATACCAACAAATTGAAGTATATCGCGTTTTCTCAGCAACCGTAACGCTACAAAAAAAAAAACTTAATAAATAACGCACTAGATATATTTTGAATGTAAGCACTGTCGGCGATACGACTGACTATATTATACGAGATAGAGGTGTTGGCTTTACGACAGCGCAAGGCGCCAGTCTATGTAAAGTGATCCTGGGCGAGATTAGGGCACCAGACAACCGTCTAATTTAGGCCGTTCGAGGTCCATCGTTTCCAGGCGAAATCCACGTAAATAACTTGCACATTACAGCAAAGACCGAAACTCTTGGGTGTAAACGTTTTCACGTAAATAACTTGCACATTACGGCAAAGACCGAAACTCTTGGGTGTAAACGTTTTCACGTAAATAACTTGCACATTACGGCAAAGACCGAAACTATTGGGTGTAAACGTTTTCTTAAAAACAACACACTTTTAGGTTCTCGGAAACGTTTATAAAGGTAAATTTCACCTTGTTTCGTTAATTTATCTGGCGTAGTGGTAGTGTGCCGGACTGTGACTCTTAAAAGCTGGGATTGCTTCTTGTTACCGCAAAAAACGTGTTCCGCACTTTTGGGGGCATGGTTGCGCTATAAGACTGACGATCCAATCCTATTTTTCGATTAGAGTAGCTCAAGGGTTGACGGTGGGTGTTGTTGACAGGCTGCCTTATCTCTAGTCTATCACTTCAAAATTAGGGACTGCTAGCTCAGAGTCCTTGTGTAATCTTGTACAAATTTCCGAAAACAAACAAACACATATAAACATATAACTGTGGAAGGTGCATTTACGCACCAAGGTGGGTTTGGGCAATAGAATTACACAAATATTGTTCAAACCGCATAGGTGACGAAAATATCAAAATTAAATAATAGGTTAAACAATCGCCATTTTTTTATATTAATTTTTATTGAAAGAAGGATGACGTTTCGAGCTAGCGCTCTTCGTCAGATCGTACAGTTTAGAACAATGCTATTGTAAGCTGTACGATCTGACGAAGAGCGTTAGCTCGAAACGTCATCCTCCTTTAAATAGAAATATATAAACAAATTTGGAGATTGTTTAACCTATTATTTCATTTCGGACAATAGAATCATCAATACTATTACACTGTTTTACTTAAACGTACCAATAGCAGTACTAGCATCCACTTTAAGCTCCCATTGACACAAACTACAGCTGGTAAAGAAAAGTCGTTGTTACTTTGTACATGATAAAGTCCCCAATCATATTATTATTACTCACGTCAAAAGAAAAATCCCACAAACAGGTCCTCGAAGTAAGTCCAGCCATTAAAAATGGTGGTATTGGACTCTAGGTAAACTATGTACATACCTTTATAATTTTACACTTTTAGAAATATTCGTGTTTCAACTAACAGAGCTTAACATATTGAAAAAAATATTACGTATTCCGTCAACAGGAGTGACAGGTCTGTCATGTTAATGACACTAGTCAACAGATATGTTCGGTGTAAGACAAGACAAAGAAAATCTATTTTTGGGTATAATAGTGTTAAAGTGAAGATTAACGGTTGAGGGGCAAGAAAATGATTGGTGAAAATACTTTTTAACATCTAATTCAAGATTTTATTTTACTTATTTAAGAAAAGCGAGGTTATCCCTTTTTTCAACCTATTTAGGTTGATCTACAAAAGTATTCGTTCGAATACGTCTCTCTGAATCACCTTAGGGAGTGAAAACACCGATACGTCATTCGCTGCGTCATGGTGCATGTGACACGTGCAACGAGCTCTAACAAGATGTCAACATAGCATACAGTGTTACTTGCAGGATGTATTCATTAAGACTTTATTAAACTGGTGAATAAACGATGTAAGATAAAATAAAAAACAGTTCTTAATGATTTCACCACCTCTACTTTAATTGGTGTTACTGTACAGCGTGACCTGGTGGAACGTCTGGAAACTCCATTCTTTTATTTGAATTTCTTTCACCATTTTTATTTTAGTATTTACTTCGCGTAGATGTGAGGATAACTTTCTTGGTTTTCTTTAATTTCGCAACTAATAAAATCGCTTATTACTGAAAGTTTCTTTCCGGGTATATATATAAAAATATTGTCATGAGCCATTTCAGTATATATATATATATACCTGAAATCCTGTTATTGTTAACAAAAAAATACTAATTCACTTCTTAGTCTCGGTATTTAATTTCAGTATTATTTTTTACATTCGAAAAAAATAATAATTTAGTAATAGGTTAAACGCTGAATTTTGTGACGAACTTTATTTCTCTCGAATTGGCATATCTCACATTTTTATTTTTCAAAGGGCGCTTCAGTTGAGATACTAAATTTTGAAGCCTTGTTGACCTAATGAAAACGGGTAATAAGCAATATACCGTCGATGCCCCCCAGTGGCACAGCAGTATGTCTGCGGATTTACAACGCTAGAATCCGGGTTTCGATACCGGTGGTGGGCAGATCGCAGATAGCCCATTGTGTAGCTCTGTGCTTAATTACAAACAAACAAAAATACTGTCGATAGGAGTTTCCTCTCAGTACATTCTTCGTGTTGGATCCATTCAATTGGAACAGTTAAGAAAGAAATGATGAAAAAATAGTTAGGAAACATTTATAAAGTATCATTTTTTTAAATATATATATGTGCTTCAACAAATATTCTCAGTTCCAATGTGAGATTAATGCTTTTACTATCGTCTTCTCTTGACCTGTTCTTATTTATCGTGCAGACTTTGATACACTCTAACAGTATTTAAAGATGGTCGCGATAAATCGAATAACCTGTTCAACTAATTTCTTGTTCGTATAACACTGTATAAACAAGACAAAAACCAACAACATATTTTACTGAAAACATTTTTAACATGACATTTGCCTCTTACATAACACGGAAATTCAATAATGAAATTCTACGTCTAAAATGTGACCACAGCTTAACAAATAATGTTTTAAACGTATTGTAAATATATATATATATAACGCAAGGAAAGGCTCTGGTATAGTAAAAACAGTCGATAATCAAACGTCAAAATAAATTGCTTCTGTGGACACATGTAAATAACATACATCTAATACTTTACTATTAAAAAAAACTTGGTCTAAGGTCAAGGGTCAAATTAATTAAAGTTACATACGGATACAAAATAAAATATTGAAAGAAATTGGCTTGCAAAATAACATAATTTAAGGATAAAAAAGGATAAAAAACACACATGGATTTTGTCTTAAAGAAAGCATGATTTCCTTAGTTTATTAACATTGATTTTGTCTTAAAAAAAGCATGACTTCGTTAGTTTGTTTACAAGGCTTTTGTCTTAAAGAAAGCATGATTTCCTTAGTTTGTTAACGTGGTTTTTGTCTTAAAGAAAGCATGATTTCCTTAGTTTGTTAACGTGCCTTTTTTCTTAAAGAAAGCATGATTTCCTTAGTTTGTTAACGTGGCCTTTTTTCTTAAAGAAAGCATGATTTCCTTAGTTTGTGAACACGGATTTTGTCTTAAAGAAAGCAAGATTTCCTTAGTTTGTTAACGTGGCCTTTTTTCTTAAAGAAAGCATGATTTCCTTGGTTTGTTAACGTGGTTTTTGTCTTAAAGAAAGTATGATTTCCTTAGTTTGTTAACGTGGCCATTTTTCTTAAAGAAAGCATGATTTCCTTAGTTTGTTAACGTGGTTTTTTTCTTAAAGAAAGCATGATTTCCTTGGTTTGTTAACGTGGTTTTTGTCTTACAGAAAGCATGATTACCTTAGTTTGTTAACGTGGTTTTTGTCTTACAGAAAGCATGATTACCTTAGTTTGTTAACGTGGTTTTTGTCTTAAAGAAAGCATGATTACCTTAGTTTGTTAACGTGGTTTTTGTCTTAAAGAAAGCATGATTTCCTTAGTTTGTTAACGTGACCTTTTTTCTTAAAGAAAACATGATTTCCTTAGTTTGTTAACGTGGTTTTTGTCTTAAAGAAAGCATGATTTTCTTAGTTTGTTAATGTCTATATTAATAAAACTTCTAAACTGGTTACTCTCTTTTGAAGCAACCTTTTTTTTATAATGATTTGATTTTTTAAGATTAATCAAGGTATACATATACATAAGGTTCTTTTATAAAATAACCATGTATGTCAAAATTCCTTTATAATAATGGTCTACGTATGTCGTACATATATATATGTTCCAATGAATTCAGAAGAAAAATTCCAATCTTTACTGATTTATGTAAATTACATACGAAAAACTCTCTGTGTTTACTTTTTCTAAAATATTTTCCTTCCGCACGAAATAAGATCTCGTTTCAATATTTTTTTAATGATTCCGAAGAAACTATTGAATGGTATATATATATATATATAAGGACATCTAGCACTAAGAAAAGGACAACCTAAACACCAGTCACGAAATTCCGACATTTGAGTAACTAGTTTACTTTATATTAATTTACAGTTTGCCCGTGATTGGATAGAATGAATTACACGATCCACACCTCCTCGTACAAGGCGTACATAAAGCACGCGCTTTAGACATGACTTGCAACAAGCAACGCACCTGTAGAATCGGTGTACCTGACAGGTGTGATGGATAGTTCCAGTGGGACAGGTGGTTGATATCCAATAGGAAAACACTCTATCTTTCCTGACTACCATTTAGGGGTGTAGGGTAGGGCTAGCCATAGCATGACATTACACTATTGGGCAATAGGAATAAACCAATGACGAACCTATTGCAATTTGTGTAACCTTTCTAATAAAGACAGAAAATCTGGCGATTGAGATATTTTAAACCAATTTTATTCTTCTGTTGATTATGAAACACAAATTCTGAACAATAAC
Organism: Limulus polyphemus; assembly: GCF_000517525.1. Lineage (NCBI taxonomy): Eukaryota > Metazoa > Arthropoda > Merostomata > Xiphosura > Limulidae > Limulus > Limulus polyphemus. The sequence goes on from NW_013665887.1 coordinate 234,082, forward strand.
AACGTACAAAGCGCACGGCACAAACACAGGTATAACTTCTTAAGCGTTTCGTTGTACTTGCATATAATAAAAATGTAAAAGAACAATTCTTTTACAGTTTGCCACTTTGTTATATAACGAAACATTCCTTTCGACAGTGTAACTGAATCTGTTGATAGTGTAGTACAAGCCGCTGAACCTTGAAAGATAGCGACAGACAAGATACAGAAGACTAGTTTTAAGGAGCTAGTTATGAATTGTTTTATTCTCACGGGGCTACTCAGCTGAGCTGGTAAGTGTCATTAACAAGAATTTATACCCTGAAGCTCTAAATAAATGTACGAGAGACAAAACAAAGTACAACAGTTGGGCTAAAGGAGCTGAAGCTGACCAACTAAGCTTAGAGAAGAGGCACATATATATATTTTTATATCAAGCAAAAATAGGTTAGTATCTACAGGCAGGGCCAAATTAATGAAATAGCAATGAGTGCAATCCCCCGGGAAGGAGGGGCTAAGAGAAAATATTAAATAAATATGCAACTGTGTCACTATGATAAAAGCAAATTTTTGTCGTTTCATATAAGCCTATTATTATTTAATTTTCTTCATTAATATGGTCTTACAGCTTGTTATTTAATAAATATTTTCTCGGCTATTTAACAATATAATTCGTTGTCACTACTTTGTACTTTTTTTTTATCTTTCTCAACACTTTCTATTTATTACAAATATTATAATTAGTATTTTGTTTATTATCTACCCATCGCTTGAGTTTGTTTATTGTTGAAACTGTAGTTAATAAATGTTACTGAATTATATTTGACTTATTTGTGAAGTTCATTTATAAGAGCCCCCCCCCCCCAAAGTCCTTAATCTAGTCCTGTAAACGGACATCAGAGTTATGCCTATATTTGGCAGTTATTCGTAAAGTAAACTTTTACGTAAAAGCCATGTGCTTTTTTTACGTTTATTGAATGTTATGGAACAATAAAAAAAGAGAAATTCATGTCACTCACGAAATCATTAAGAATATCTCTCTCTCTCTCTATCTTTCTATTTATCCATTATCTTTGCACACGTTAACTTTTCTTTTTTTTTCCACACGGCGATCAATACGCATTAATCGTATTCTCTGTAATTTCGACCTGACTAATTGAAACCTGCACTTCGCTTCAGATTTAAACAATCATTGATTTGACAATGATAAACGAGGCTTCATAGACATTTGTATCGATTGAACAGACTAATTAAATAATGCAGATCTATAACTATTTATCATTCGGGCTATAAAAACTATGTACGAGCTACTTTAGGCTGCTCATGACTCTGAAGGTTATATTAGCTTACAGAGTCTCAACGTACAGCAGGATCCATAATAAAAATATTACATTATTAAAACGATCGCTATGCTTTATCATAATAATGGAGGTGGATGAACGAAATGAGAGAAGACGTACTGGAAAAAAAGAGGGTTAATAAACCTAGACAATATTTTATCCCTATTAACCTTCCTTAGGTAACATATCACTCAATTATGATTTGTTAAAGTGGTGGGAGAAGAGAATTCCCTTCAAAGTGACATATACCTTTAAAAGTAAGTTAACTATGTTCGCCTAAAATGTCAGTATCATATCTTCAAGGTGTGTATTTCAAAAAGGCATCTTTCCCCTTTTTGTGCACAAAAACACCTCTATACATGATTCCGTGCAGAACTGGTGAATAACACTTTTATGTACTATACAGGTTAAGCCATTTCAAGTTTTATTTGTACAATTAATGTAATATGGCTGCCTACCAAAGAAAGCGGTCCTGGAATCGAATGGAATTGCAGCCATGCTCCAACTAGCTCTGTATTCCAAAGAAAGAAGTGGTAAAAAAAAAAGGAAGATAACCTGAGGTTATTGTTGGAGTACAAGCTCCCTATTCACCACACGTGTTATCAGCAAAAAGTATATATAGCATGTAAAGAAACCAACGTGAAAATGGTGTCGATTGGGATGGAGCCGAAAATTATAGTATAAGCTACCTTTCCTGAAGATACACAAACTGAATTGTACTGCAAAAATATCTTATTTCCATTTATATTTTCTTTCACACTTGAAACTAGTAAAATAGTGCTACAAATTTTTTAAGGTGAGCTTTTTACAATGATATTTCTTAATAATAGAAAAGCCCCGGCATGGCCAGGTGGTTAGGGCGCTCGATTCGCGGGTCGCGGGTTTGAATCCTCATCACACCAAACATGCTCGCCCTTTCAGCCGTGGGGACGTTATAATGTGACGGTCAATCCCACTATTCGTTGATAAAAAGAGTAGTCCAAGAGTTGGCGGTGGGTGGTGATGACTAGATGCCTTCACTCTAGTCTTACACTGCTAAATTAGGGACGGCTAGCGCAGATAGCCCTCGTGTAGCTTTGCGCGAAATCCATAACAAACAAACAAACGAACAGAAAGCATTTTAGTTTGTATCGAACTTAATAGATTTTAACTTTTCTTATATTTGAAAAACTTGGTTATGTCAAACACTTTTTATTAGAGGGTTTAATCTCTTTTTTAATTATTTTGTTCAATAAAACATTTTTTAACCGAGATACAATCTTTTTTAAAACTTCAAACGTGCAGGAAATGTTTGTTTGTAGTTAAGCACAAAGCTACATAAAGGGCTATCTGTGCTCTGCCCACCACGGGTATCGAAACCTGGTTAAGCGTTGTAAGTCCGCAGACATGCCGTATGTGTTTCTGTGAAAGCCATTGGATACACCAAAAAAACAGCTTGGACTTTTTTGTTTATAAGTCCAACAAGAGAAGAGAATCGAGTAAAAACATAGCTTTCGTACAAAAATTCTCAAGATTGATAAAATTATATATCGATCATAAATCATGCGTGCATTTAGCAAATCAAATTAAACTTTGCGTTCGTTAATATGAAATCAAGTACAAGTTGAAGAAGCTACGTCTGTCTGGCCCTTTTCTTCTAATCAATCTATTACGTCAAGACTTGTCTATTGCTTGACGTAAGCTTTATTATTTCTTTACCGCTTAAAGTTTCTTTAATAAAAAATCCACAAATATGTTTTTTGTTAAAGTACAGTTGGATATCAACAGTCAAACTTATAAAATTCCAGATGGACACTTGGAAGACTTGAACATTATTAAAAACATACGAAGTAAAGACAGAAGAAAACATGTTACGCTGAATTAAATGCAGAATAGAAAATCGCAAAATAGCATGGAAATAACATGTACAGCGCAAGACGTGTATTTGAGAGCCAATCAACTATATACAACACACCCCCTTCAGTTAAACGACGTTTGAACAACATGTTGAATTCCAGTGATGCTTTATAGTTGCCGAAAGAAATATGTCTTCCTGAAGTCATATTTCATAAAGCAATCACTCAGAGAAATTCCAAGAAAATGATAAATATATTGATGAAACTCCTTACAGTTACAGTTTCCCATATTTATTTATGAACGCCATAGTAATGTGCATAGTAAAAATACCTTCACAAAAGCTTTTAAAGCAAACTTCATGACCTCAAATGTATTTTATAAATAAGTACGTAATTCCTTATGTACATCTATGATTCGGATAACCTACTTTTAGATGCAATAAAACAAGACATTAGTAAAAGCCAACAAATATTCGACTTCACATACTTGTACTTGAAAGACCTGCCATCCTGTATTTCCACTTATTACGCCAACTTCAGTTCCTGTTTTCTCCTCGTAATCTGCTACCGACACAAGCACGAAAAAACAAGACAACGTAGATGGACGCTCATCCCTGGGGTAGAAAGTTTCAGCTTGTGCATCCCCTTCTTATATAAGTCCAATATAAATTTTGCTACTCAATGCGTTAAAAAAAAATCACGGACGGCGCGTGCCCACCACGCGACATGACTTTCGAATCTTCCTCGGTCAAACTCCTTTCAATTCATCCTGTGTCTAACAGTCGCATATATATAGATTCTATAGGTAGCGGAAACACAGAAACGGTTGTAAAACAGGCAGTGGTTGGAGCTAGCAAGGTAGTACGCCAGCATAGACTCACTTCCTACTGAGGTTCTAAGTCAAAGCAAGGGACGCCGCGTAACTCTGAGTTGAGTTGAGTGAAAGCGACACAACATATGCTAAAATCACACATGCGCGACACTCTCATAACGAAAGAAAAAATCGGTCTTTACCTTCTTTTCTTTCTTTTTTTTTATATATAGACGCTAGGAGTAGTGAGGGGTTAGTTATTGTTACTGTACGTGTTACTTCTCTCGATTGGTGACGCCTCCTCGCCAGACACATCAAAAGCAGACGTACATTAGCACGTGCGTTGACGCATCAGTTCACTTTCTCTCGGAGTCTGTTCTTCAAATACAACACCACCCAGGAACCAGGTGCTAGTACCAATAATGTCGTTCGTTTTGTCAAACTTTAGTGTTTTCTGTGAAGCTTTACTTCCACTGCAATGTTGAGATTGGTGTGAAGCGTTTCCTGTTGTTTCTCTATCGAAAATATTCTTTCTGTTAAGCCTATAAATAGATAAGCAAGTATTTCTTCTCTAACACGTTACGATCTCCAATTCACTGGCTCAGCGGCAGGTCTGAAGGCTTATAACGATAAAATCCTGGTTTCGATACCCGTGTTGGGCACTGGATAGACAGCCCATTGTGCAAGCTTTGTGCTTAACAGCAAACGAACAAACACGTTCAAAATAAACACAAGTTTGAAATATCTAAAGAAAAGACACTTTATTTGGAAATACAGAACTTAACAACATCAGTTCATCAAGACTGCAGTGCTTACGTGCAGAGAATACTGACAAACCTTTTACCACGATATTTAGTTTTTATTCATATTATTTATTTATTTAAAAGGTACCAAAGCGTATTTTTAATATCTGTCCGAAGTATACACACAAAACAATCAAAAATGTTTCACGATAAAAGACAAAATCACAAATCAATATTATTTTTTCTTTAAGCTTTATTTTGTCTTATTACGTTTCTATAAGACATTTCTCTTCATTGTTTTGCGCTCCATTTATTCATTCAGCTGTTTTTATCTTTCTCTCAAAGCCCCCCCCCCCTCGTGGCTCAGCGGTAAGGTGAGGGCTTATGACGCTAAAAATCTGGTTTTGATACCCGCGGTGAGAAGAGCGCAAATAACCCATTGTGTAGCTTTGCGCTTAACAATAAACAAACAAAATTTTCTCAAGCATGCGCATAAAACATTCCCATTAGAAATACCTAAGATAACAAGTGGTCTAGCTGAATAGTGCTTCTATTTATAGGTAACAGTGCTCGTTAAATCTTCTTGTATGTGACGAAGAAGTCATATTTTGATTAAACATGTATACTGTAAAAACGCATGCACCTAAAATAAGTTAAGCAATTTATATGACTTAAACGAGCGGTTGCAACATCATCCACGCAAACATGCAATCACGAGCTTTTATGTCATACTGCATGGATCGCCCCCACGTATAGAATTTTGTTTCCGAATTTGAATTTTTATTACTGAAACACGTGTAGATATATGTGTATGCCATCATCGTACCTAAAAAAAAAAAAAAAATGCGCCACAAAGACGTCAAGACCGTTTTCGTTTAATAATAGTTACCTTAGCAGCATAGAAAACATACATCTATAATAGGATCCAAAACTCGCGATACTTTACGTGTTGTTAATACGCCTCACTTAGTCTATGAGCACGTGGCGTGCATGATAACAAACAGTTTGCAACGTTTTCACAATCCGATGTGAAATTGCTAGAGAAATGTATTATATTTCTACTTTATTACAAGAATAAAGTACCAAAATTACCGGCGCTAGAGGGGGTGATAGGGTGGGCCGTGTACCCTCAAATTTGACTTTGGCCCACCCAACTTTATTCTCCCTAACAATTAAAAAATTCGTGTTATCAATTTTAAAAGATCGTATCACTATATGGTGGCCCCACAAAATCTTCCCTGACTCCTCCTCCCCCCCCCCCGAAAAGACGCCAGGGCTTGACGTACCAATAAAACGTCGTTTTTAGTCCTAGTATTTTGTTC